>NC_092336.1:349190000-349490000 GCF_046630445.1 Rutidosis leptorrhynchoides
TCGTGAATCGTCGGGAATAGTCACCGCTTAAATGAATACATGAACACAGTTCAAAAATTGTTGAGACTCAACATTACAGACTTTACTTATCGTGTTAGAATCATATAAAGATTAAGTTTAAATTTGGTCGGAAATTCCCGGGTCATCACAGTACCTGCCCGTTAAAGAAATTTCGTCCCGAAATTTGAGTGAGAGGGTCATGGCTGACAATAAGTATGTTTTCATGACTCATACGAGTTGAAATTTAGAGTTTTATTATCAGTGAATAGTATGGATAAAATAATTCGATTATTCGAAGAGTACGAATGAAGCTATCACCAATGAGTGAAATAGGAAAGTAAAGATTCTTCTTAACTTTTGACCGAGTCAGGGTTGAATTCCGGAATTCAAAGGATTTAAAGAAAATCTTCGAAATCTAAAAGATTTGATTCTTCGGTGAGTAAGGAAATTAAGATCTCTATTATTTAATACGGTGATCTGCCTCGATTACTCTGTCTGATATTTCCATTATAGATTAAGCTCTTCCGTTCCATTATTCTCACCATTCCTATATTCTCTTTCTTAGTTCATATATCCCAAAAGATTATGAAATGCTTAATCCAGTTCTAATCCTTGATATTTTCCTAATTATTATTTCTGTCACCCTTCTTTTTAATCTTTCACCAGAAAAATCTGTTTACTTTTACTATTACCTTGGGGTGATACTATTCTTAATTCTACCGTGTCTTTATATTGCTATTCGTATTAATATCCATGCTTTGTAACCTCCGTGTTCTTATTGGACTTTATATTTTCTCTTATATTTTGGAGTTCTTTGCCTTTTTATTCTCTTCTCGACCCCTAGTAATGCGAGTAATGGTCTAAAATTCGTAAGTATGGGATTTCGGATAAACATCATGTTCTAAATAAGAAAGAAGGTATTAGCACGATTTGATTTGTCAAATTATCAGAATCACTGAGAATAGAATTATCAAGAACATATTTTCTTGATATGTTCAGAAGTTAATTTGAATGAAAGAGTTATGTAACATGACACGTGATGATGTTATGATTCTGTGAATCATCACGTCCCATTAGAAACTCAGCATGACTTACTGAAATATAATCACGTTGATCAAGTGTCATTATATTATACAAACTCATGCATCAGTTCCCAACATTACTTCAATAACATTCATATTTTGAGTTCGAAAGTTTACAGAATATAGAAACTAACAGTTTCTATATGATGTAACACTGATAGCACTAATAGATTAATGATTCAGATAAGAATAGTTATGAAAATATCTTCAGAAATATGGAGGATATTTATAATGAGAGATACGATGATATCTTGTAATTTCTAATATCGAAGGATGGTGAAGTAAATTTGTCCGCAAGAGTTTGGAGTCAGAAGCAAGGTATTCGCTAAAGATTTCATCAGAAACAGAATCATCAGGATTCTTAATGTACAAGTTTAATCCTTGTGATTTGTTCGGAGACTCCTTCGTAGTTTGCTCACTCAGTTTTTTTTTTTTTTTTTTTAGTTCCAACTTTTCTGAGCTTTTTCAACATACTATTCTTTATCGTCAAACTTTCGACGATTAAGGTCGTTTACGGTTGTCTACAGTTTCTGCTGCTTTATTCAGCTTTTTCAACATTCAGAGTATTAGTTTGTAGACTGAGTGTTGTTCAGAATTTCAGAATGAAAGACCATAATTCTAAAAGATAAATGTTATACATATAACTGTTGATGTAGATATGCTATGCATTTTCAAAGTACTGATTATTGATTCCCGATAATTGGTATAACAGTTCTCGTTACAGGATGCGGATGAGTATATGATAGGGTTTCAATAATTAAATATAATGAATTATCGGAGAGATTTAAACCAATAAGTAACGAGGTTGCTGGTACGTCTGTTGGTAATATGGTAGAATATGAAAGGTTCCCCGGTAACAATAAAAGAGCACGCATATATATCAAGGTTATAATAAGGCTACTTCGAATGGAAGTCGAAATTGATTTGCTGAAGCTGTGACAAAATTGGCTAATTTGAAAAGAAATTGCAAAGTTATTTTTCGGTAATAACTACGCCAAAGGAGCTAGCACAGATATGTATTAAACGCTTACTCAGGTTCCGAGAGTTTTCAGGTACATAACTATATGCATAAATATTCGAATTAATTAATACGTATCGTGACCCGTATACGTCTCAGACTCGATCACAACTCAAACTATATATATTATTGTAGAATCAACCTCAACCCTGTATAGAGAACTCGATCATTACTGCATATAGAGTGTCTATGGTGATTCCAAATAATATATATAGATGCGTCAATATGATATGTCAAAACCTTGTATACGTGTCCCGATATTTAAAGTGCGTAAAATAAATAACAGAAAATTAAATAACGATAAATAAAGTGCGTAAAGTAAATAACAGAAATTTAATGACGATAAATAAAATTGCGAGAATTAAAATTGCGATAAAATAAATTGTGATAGTTACAATGTAATACGGAATTAACAGTTAGCTAGGAACAGTTAGCTAGGATTTTGTTAGCGTGGATTCTTACCAAAATTTATCATAGTTAATTTGTTTGTTTCTAACAAATTTTATTTTGTCCAATGTTTTCTTCATTATGCCACTTGTCGGATTCTGATAGGTTAAAATCCAAATATGAAATTGAATGAAAATGGTTATTTTGTGGTGAACGGATACGTATATTGATGGATGTAAGTAGGATCGTAAATGACCGTTGAATCAGATTCGGAGAATATACAGTGTAACTTATTAATGTGAAATCTAAATATTCCTCGGGTATTACCTACCCGTTAAAATATTTTCACCATTAATGGTTTGCACAAAAGAATTTTTAATTACAATCTTTATGAAAACATATATACATATATATTTTCTTCAGATGTAATCATGGATTTAATGAGTTAAAATGATATTAAACTCATTTGCTTTTCGGTTGGAACTAGAATAAATAATCTCTAAAACTTTAGAGATTACATATTCGCCATGTCGAACGAAGATAAATGAGGTAGAACGATACGTAGAACGAAGATCATACTCAAAGTACAGATGGTGATATTGAAGCATGGATTATTGATGGTACTGGTGCTGTTATTGATGGTACTGTTGGTGCCGGTGATGTTGCTGAAGCTGGTACATTTTGCACCATATTCTCCGAATTGATTATTCGAGCGCGAAATTCGTTGACTTATTACTCCAGGATGATTGTCGGTCGGAACGAGCGAATGAATAAGGTTCAGAATTGTGGATAGAATATAATCTTGTCGAGTTACCCTGGAAATGAGACTGAAAATGGTGTCTCGAACAGGTTCGCCGGTAAACGATTCAGGTTCATTGTCAAGAGGTGAATTCGGTTGGTGGAAGGGATTGCCTTCTGCGCGTTTCCATTAATTAAGTCGACTATGAACCCATCAGATGAATTGATAATGGCTGATTGGTTGATTCATGCCGGTGACGCTGTTTTCGGAGCTTAGGTGAACATCTATGTCAGAATAGCTGTCGGAATAGCTATCGGAATCTGAGGGACTCGAACTGGTTGCAGGATTCATCTCATACGATCAGATGAAGGATTTTCGATAAGAAATAGATTATAGGATGTAGATTAGTACTCTGCAATACATAATTTACATATGCATATATAATACTAAAATCCCATAAGTTACGGAGGAATCTACGGAAGTTGTCAGGCAAAGTTACAGTAACAGATACGCTAAGATATGAAGTAGCAGATACGCTAAGATATGAATTTTGTCTATACACTATTCATGCAGTCAATGCAGTAAAACGTGTCTAGACTAAGAATGATAAGCAAGTGATTCTCTAAGAATGATAAGCAGGTAATTTTTGACACAAAATGATAAGCAAAACTTTTGACATGCAGACACGGTCGAAGTCCAGACTCACTAATGCATCCTAACGACTTATCAGTTAGACACACTAATGCAGACATGGTTCGCTAAGACCACCGCTCTGATACCAACTGTGAAGACCCGTCCTAATCCATCCGGACGAAGTCCATATCGATTACAAACGATTCACAACAGTTGATTACATCGCGAGGTAATTGACCTCTATATGATAAATTTTACAAACATTGCATTCGTTTTTAAAAGACAAACTTTCGTTACATCGACAGTTGACAGGCATGTAAAGCATTTCATAATATATCCAAATATAATTGACTTAATAATAATCTTGATGAACTCAACGACTCGAATGCAACATCTTTTGAAATATGTCATGAATGACTCCAAGTAATATCTCTAATATGAGCAAATGCACAGCGGAAGATTTCTTTCGTACCTGAGAATAAACATGCTTTAAAGTGTCAACCAAAAGGTTGGTGAGTTCATTAGTTTATCATAAAGAATCATTTCATAATTTTAATAGACCACAAGATTTCATACTTCCATTTCTCATAATCATACGTCCCATGCATAGAGACAAAAATATCATTCATATGGATTGAACACCTGGTAACCGACATTCACAATATGCATATAAGAATATCCCCATCATTCCGGGATCTTCTCCTTCGGACATGATATAAATTTCGAAGTACTAAAGCATCCGGTACTTTGGATGGGGCTTGTTGGGCCCGATAGATCTATCTTTAGAGTTCGCATCAATTAAGGGTGTATGTTCCCTAATTCTTAGATTACCAGACTTAATAAAAAGGGGCATATTCAGTTTCAATCATTCAACCATAGAACGTAATTTCGATTACTTGTGTCTATTTCGTAAAACAGTTATAAAAGTTGCGCATGTATTCTCAGCCCAAAAATATAAAGGGTAAAAAGGTAAATGAAACTCACCAAATGTATTTTGTAGTAAAAATACATATGACGACATTAAACAACTGAACAATGCAGGGTTGGCCTCGGATTCACGAACCTATATCAAATATATATATTAACATCTATACTTGTAATCGAATAACTAAGTTTATATATAAATAGTGATATAATTGTTGTTTTAGTAAGTCATATACTTTTATCAATAAGTAATTTAAATATTTCTATTTTTGTGTACCTTAACTAATTAATTAGTATTTATTTTAAAACGTTAATATAGATATGTTATATGTATTAACTATAGTGTTATATAACTAAGAATCATTTGATAACATAATATAAATGATAATGAATAAAAAGTTATATTCTTTTATAATAATAATATTAGTAACTATACTTAATAATGATAACAATGATAAGTATGATAATAATTTTAGAAGAAATATTGTTAATACTAATAATAATAATAGTTTTAATGATAATAATACTTATATTAGTAATGAAGACGAAAATTTTAAATAAAATACCTTTGTTAAAATATATAATTTTAAAAATGATAATACTAGTACTAATGCTAATAATAACAATAACAATGATATTAATATTTATATAATGACATTAATATAATAATAATACTTTGTATTATGATAGTAAAACTAATGAAATTCATAATAATAAAATCACTAACTAATAACAACAATAATAATCATAATAATAATAATAATAAAACTAATACAAATTTTTAATATAAAAAAAAACTACCTCAAAAGAAGCCTAAAAAGAAAAAACTGCTGCGAAAGAGACTCGAACCCGTGACCTCTCGCTTAACACAAACATCCTTAAACCATCGCCCCATCTATTTCATTTCTGTTTTAACTCCCAATGTAAATCTAAATAATCCGTTTTTTTTTTTTTTAAACAAAAGAAGTGGCTTCGGCCCAACTGAAAACATATTTAACTCGGCCCAATCTTCCATAATAGGACTCGGCCCAATCTTCCATAATAGGACTCGGCCCAACTACCTATTACCATCCAACACCTTGTGCAGATAATTGATGAGAAAGAAAAATAAAATAAACCATGGACGCCTAGGTTCGAACTCAGGACCTCTCATTAACCCGAAACACTTCTAAGCCATCACGCCATTTCTGCTTTTCTGATTAAAGTTACCTCTTAAATATATATAACTCGTACTGTACTGACGGCAGCTTCCTCCTTCTTCATAACAATAGATCCAATACAACTCAGTACCCAACAAATTGAGTTACAAAAAATTATTTAGGCTTTATAACAGAAATATTTAGATTAGGTTTAGATCAAAACGAAGATAAAAAAAATAAAAAATTATACAGCACCCTTGCTGCTGCTGTTCGTCGAGTGAAGAGAAAAAAAAATGAATTGCTTCGTGGTACGTTTTTAGCCAAAGGTTATAACACGATTTATGTTTCAAATCACTCCTAGAAGCTGTAACAATTATCAATTTAACTCAAATTGAATCAAATCATTCGAATTTTTCCGAAGAACAATTGTTGACTTTTTGATAATACAAGTTTGACTCCAAAATTAAAAATGGTTATAAGGAATTGGAAGTTAATACTTTGCAGAAAGATTAATTAAAGGTTTCCTAATAAAACTACATTAATAGTTTTTGAAATAGAAAACAAATTCGCGTTTTGACAAAAAAGTTTCACTACAGAGTGTGTTCATGGGTTCTTCGGGTTTTTGGATAAAGTTTATGAAATTTAAAAGTTGTAACCATGTACTTGTGATTTAGTTGATAGTGGTAAGTCGATTAATATCACTTTTAACAGAATTGGATTGTTTATATATAAAACTTGCTGGTCGACAGAAATTTATAACAAGGACAGAAAATAAAAAATAAAAAAAATATAAAAGTTGGATAAGCTCTCTAACAGAATTTGTAATCTTGTGAATTTGAAGTTGATTGCTAACAACTTACAGACAGAACCAAAAGCTAGCTACAGGTCGATGGGGATACATAACAAATTCGTACGCCTTTTTCCTTTTTAATATGTTATATAATTAATAATGATAATTAATAAATATCTTAGTAATTATAATAATACTGATTACTAACACTTATATCCATAATAATATATTGCTAAAAAAATACTAATAATAATAATTTCTAAAGAGTAATAAAAATACTGCTATAATAATAATAATAATATTAATAATAAAATTAGTGGAAGTTTTAATATAAAGATAAGTGTACAAATAATTAATAGTAGTGATGCCAATAACTACAAAATGATATTAATAATATTATTATTGATAATAATAATAGTAATAATAATAATAATACTAATTAATAATGATAATAATAATATTAATATTAATATTTATATATATATACCAAATGGTATATCTATATGTTATATCTATATTTAATATAATGATGTTAATAGTACTAATGTTGATATTAATCTTGAAAGTGATAATAATATTACTTTTAGTAACTATACTTTAATTTATAATTTAATTTAATATCTTAATATTATTATGTAATATAATATATTATATAACAACATATACTGAATATTTAATAGTTACACATTATATATATATATTATGTAATTGTATTTACATATTAGTTACATCATATATATGTAAATATGAATACCTTACTAATGTATTATATATATAATTATTATATATGTATTTACTATATTACATTAGTTCATAATAGAGATAGATATTATAAATTTCAACACATAATATTTATATCTTTTATATTATCATATACATATAATAATGATTATGCATAGTTATCATATATGTTTATATATGGATTCTTTTTAATAAATACTTTATTATATTATATATTATTTTACACATTTAGTTCTACTGATTAATTTGTATTTTAATATTTCACATTATTATTTATAAACATATATTTATATATATATATATATATATATATATATATATATATATATATATATATATATATATATATATATATATATGTACATATATATATATGTACATATTTATTAACAACAATTATTCGTGAATCGTCGGGAATAGTCACCGCTTAAATGAATACATGAACACAGTTCAAAAATTGTTGAGACTCAACATTACAGACTTTACTTATCGTGTTAGAATCATATAAAGATTAAGTTTAAATTTGGTCGGAAATTCCCGGGTCATCACACTACGGGCACTAACTCCTCCCATACTGGAAAATGGTATGCTTTAGTACTTCGAGTTCATATTATACAGATGGATTTCTGTTTTGGGGATATTCTATATGCATGATGTTAATGTCGGTTACCAGGTGTTCAATCCATATGAATGATTTTTAAACACTTGCGAGTGTATGATTATTGAATAAAGGAAATCTTGTGGTCTATTAAAATTATGGAAATGATTGATTACGATAAACTAATGAACTCACCAACCTTTTGGTTGACACTTTAAAGCATGTTTATTCTCAGGTATGAAAGAAATCTTCCGCTGTGCATTTGCTCATTTTAGAGATATTACTTGGAGTCATTCATGACATATTTCAAAAGAGGTTGCATTCGAGTCGTTGAGTTCATCAAGATTATTATTAAGTCAACTATAGTTGGATATATTATGAAATGGTATGCATATCGTTAACTTTCGATGTAAGGAAAGTTTGTCTTTTCAAAACAAATGCAATGTTTGTAAAATGTATCATATAGAGGTCAAGTACCTCGCGATGTAACCAAATGTAATGTATTCGTCCAGATGAATTAGGACGGGTCGTTAGATATTTTATTCGCCTGGATCTGATATGTGGATGATCTATATCTACAAGATAAATTATATAAGGAATGGCTATATCTCTTACACAAGTAAATCATTTACTGTACGAGTGTTATTTTATTTTTATGAATAATAAAGATAACTGAAGTATTATGTTTTTAATTGTTCCCTGGGATTTCTCAACGTGAATTTTTTGATTGCGTGCAGCATTTGTATAACATATTTACCGTCTTTGGGTGTGGAGTTATACGAACGTTTGACTTCGGAAATCTTTCGTCTGTAGCGGATGGCGCCATTTGACCAAGCATATTTCCGTTAACCAGTCTGGATTGGTTCCCGGTTATAGTCTTGAGCGCAAAAAAATGGGGTGTTGGGCCTAGAAAGGTATTGATTGTTCATTCTCCGGACCGAATACCGTGAATAACCCCATCGGAGATGGGGATCTCGGGAGGGTGGTTAACGACCAATTCCAGGTAGGGCTTACTTACCGCCTTATGAGACTTACGATGCCATGTATGGATATGGCTTACGAATTTCCTTGTGGAAGGTAGAAGGTTTTCATCCTCGAGGGATTCGTATGAGTGTGGAGCGCAGGAGCTGGGGCCTGACCGTGAAGCCACTAGTGATATATGTTCACTCTCCAGAATAACCTCTTTTGATTGGTTGAAAAAGAATCGGGACAATTAATTTAAGACATCCTAAAATAAAATAATGTAGAATAGATTATGTAGAATAGATTTGGAAAAAGTAAATTGGTGCGTATGAATCTCATTATCATCTCCCAAAATATAACCCCCAAATTCCATTCTTTCTTTCTTTCTTTCTTTCTTTCTTCGCGGGCTTCTCTAGGAACACAGAAAAGAAAAATGAAGCAGAAAAACCTCTGTTCACTAAGCAGCTGCTGTATTTCACACGAATTTCACAAATCAGCAACAAAAAACCCTAACAAAATCGCAGTCATTCATTCTTCTCTGCGTCACCGTGACAGCAATACTACCAGATCCGCCACGTCACCGTCTCTTCAACATCCTCCTGTGTACGCAGATGACGTAAGCTTCACATATTCGGAGCTTCTAGAAGCCGTTGATTCCCTTAGCTCTCATCTCCGGTTCATTATTGACGGTGGCGTTGATCCTGCCGTTATTCTACCTTCTTTAGGTATATAATAATTATCCATTTTTATATTATATTATATGCATAGTTAATAGTTATAGTTCTTTTATTTTAATTTATTTTATTTGAGTTACTTATGTTTGATGTCATTTTACGTTATAAGTAAAAAGCATTATATGTAGCGTTTTGCTATTCTATTAATAAGTGAGATTAGCAGTCAACTGTAATAAAGTTATCTGTCAAATTAGGTTTAAGTAAGTTAATGAGTTATAGATTGATTGACATATGAAATAGTAAATAATTTCAGTATAAATTTGGTTGAGTACTTATCATTGATATGAATAATAATAACGTCAAACTTGATGTGAAATATTAAAGTATGAATCAAAGTCTAGCAGTTAAACAGTATTTAAGTTACTCATTGTAATTAAGTTAAGTTGCTGAGTTACAAATTGATAAACATTTAAGGAAATATTATTGTAGTTTTCGTATAGTTGACTTACATATGTTTGATGCTATTTTTTATGAATTATTATAAAAATTAAAGTATTAGTATTTATTTTGTTTTGTTTTGATGTTGAACAAGTGAGGTTTGAAATTTGACATCATTGAAGTTATATGTTGAGATAGGTTTAAGTCATCTAGTACTAACAATCTATTTAAGTCATCTAGTGAAACAAATGAAGGAAATATATTTCGAGTAGAAAAAAAAGTTACAAATGACCAGTAAGATAAGTTATAAGACAATCCAAACAAGTTTGAAATGAAATAAAACTAACAATCTAGACTCGTAACCAGGAAGATTCAACTACATGTTACTCCTATAAGAACTATATTACAATGCTTGACTTGAAAATATCAGGGAACCATTTAGTTTGATAGACTTAGACAACCCCGTCTGTTCTTCCCCTGTGCTGTAAGTATAAAATTATATCCGTGTACTGTGGACACAATATTTTATGATCTGACAAGCTGGTTCCTGATAGCCAGAACATATGTATGAACTTTGTTGAAACACATTAATTTATTTTGGTAGCTGTTCATGTGATCCTTACCAAATTCTATTTTTTTTTTCAGGCCTTCGCCCTATAGATCAGTCTGCGAATACCCCACGGATCGTGGGGATATACATGGTTCCTTCTGTAGAGTATATTATATCCGTTCTTTCTGTAATGAGATGCGGGGAGGCTTTTTTGCCACTAGACCCTTCATGGCCAAAAGATAGAGTGTTATCTGTTGTTTCTTCTTCAACAGCCAGCCTTATTCTATGTGGTTCTAATCTGCTTAATGGAAGTCACCAGATCCATGATTTTAATTGGCTCGCTGACAGTGCTTGCTGTCCCGTTCTAGTTGTATCCATGAAAACTATTCTTAACAAATACTTTGCTTCCCATTCTTTGCCTCAGTCATGTGCTGTAAGACCATTCAGTTACTTGATGTATACCTCTGGATCAACTGGAAAACCTAAAAGTGTTTGTGGTACAGAACAAGGTGAGGAATACATATAAATCTTCATGATGCAATTGGGTGTTAAAAATGTAATACAGTAATCTATTAAATGGATGCTTATGTCATTAAATTTATTGTTTTTGTTATTTGTTACAAGACTGGGACTAAATTTAGTACTTGTTCTTATCTAATCATTTACTTTTTAAGTTCTCATTTTATGTGAGATTTGCATTTTATTCAGGTCTTCTGAACCGCTTCTTATGGATGCAAGACATGTATCCTTTACATGGTGAGGAAACTTTGCTATTTAAAACCTCTGTGGGGTTCATTGATCATTTGCAAGAAATTCTTGGAGCTCTACTTACCAGTTGTACTTTGGTTATTCCTTCTTTCCGTGTGCTGAAAGAAAATATACTTTCGATATCTGAGTATTTACAGGTATGTTAACATAAAGTAGCAGCACGTTTTTTAAGGCAAACCTACATCTAACTCATACTAAATATATTTACGACGACACAATAAATTGAAACGAGAAAATCGCTATGCCAAAGACCCTTTGGTCAAAAGCAGTAGTTGTAGCCAAATTGAAACGACCAAATCGTGATCACCTGATAAGAGGATGCCACTAGTGGCTACCTTCCTTACATAACACATTCTATCATATTGTAATGACGACTCTGATCATACGTACATCATAGTCATATCTGCTTATTGTTTGTTATATACAAATATAATATAATTGTGCCTTGTAGACATTTACATAGTATTCTTTATTCCTATATTTTCCCTGCTGGGATATTGTTATATATTCACCATGTTAGCATATCCTTATATTCTTCATGTTGACGTACTTATATTCGCTCATTGGTAAACTTTAAAATTCTCACATTGTTTACTTTGGTATTTTATAATTCGTCACATTGACATTTTAAAATTTGTCACCTTTTCATGCTAAAATTCGGTGCCAATCTTATATTCGGCATGTTGGAAATCTCAAATCATCAAATTGAAGTCCTCATGCAATGGTGTAGCAGACAGTCAGACTCCAAGATAAAGTTTACATGCCACAAAATGTTTTCGTTTTCCAGTTATATGTTTAGAAATGTTCATGTACTTAGTAAACATGAATAGTGAGACATGGCTAAGAGTTAATCAAATAACTATTAGGCTAATTGGTTACTTAAAGTATTCTAATAGGGACTCATCTTCTCAAGGACTAAATTTAGAATTTTAATTATACCTGAAGTCTTGTGCTTTATGTGTTATCATGATGTGAGTAGATATATTCTGTTGGAGGCCATTTGTTGTAGTTTATATTGTTTTAGACCGCGCGTTGTCCTTTAAGAAGCTGGTATTTTACTGAATGTCATCGATCTGATATAACTGGCAGGACTACTCTATCAATAGGCTTGTTGCTGTACCATCACTAATGAGGATGCTTCTTCCAACTTTTCAAAGTTCAAATATTACATCGATTCAGAGATCTTTAAAATTGTTAGTACTAAGTGGAGAAATTTTGCATATATCCTTATGGAATTCTCATACAAAGTTACTACCTGATACTTCCATTTTAAATTTATATGGTAGTACCGAGGTGAGCAGAAGATTCTGTCTTACTTACAAAAATTACTCAATAGATATTTTTTGTTGTGTATATTCACTTGTTATACCCTCTAATGTAATTTTAACTTAATCCAAGGTTTCAGGTGATTGTACATATTTTGACTGCAAAAGATTAACATCAATCTTAAAGACACAGTCACTCAGCACTGTTCCAATAGGAATACCTATTCCTAACTGTGAGGTGGTGCTTGTTGGAGAAGATGCACCTAACAATGGAGAGTTATACGTTTCTGGATCTTGTACTGCGATAGGATACTTTAATCATGAAATTACGCATCTCAAATCTGTAAACATGCTTCCAGAATATTCGTTTTGCTGTTCTGATGATGAGAAAGAAAGTAAAATTTACTTTAAAACTGGTGATTTTGCTAAAAAACTTCCAAGTGATGACTTGGTTTTTGTAGGAAGAAATGATCGTACTGTAAAAGTGAATGGCAACCGAATTGCATTGGAGGAAATTGAAAATACTATAAGAGAACATGAATATGTGGGTGATGCTGCTGTGATATTGAATAATGACGAAGGAGAAATTTCATATCTCGAAGCATATATAGTTACAAAAATAGGGTACGATTCTGTTAAAAGTGTTAGTTGGTCTCTTCGAGGTTGGTTGGTTGATAAACTTCCATTGGCTATGATTTCTAGTCGGTTCTTCTTCGTTGATTCATTACCATTGTCTTCATCTGGGAAGGTTGATTACAAGTTATTGGCCAGTTTAAGGTGTACTATGTCAGAAATTTCCAGTGAAAACGAGAAAGTTCCTGACAGCCATCTCTTGCAAACAATAAAAGAGGTTTCACATTATATGTTTATATTGCTTGTATACATTTGTGTAATGAAGGATCAATTAGTGCTAGATAACTTTCTAATAACTGATGGAACTTTAGGTCACCTTAATGCTCATGTTCATAGCACTATTGTAGTGTTTAATCTTTTGGTTAGAACAGTTGACATTCATAGTTGATGATGCAGGCCTTTTGTAATGCCTTGGGGACTAAAGAGATTGCTGACACCGATGATTTTTTCGTAATTGGTGGTGATTCAGTCTCAGCAGCACACACTTGTTATAAATTAGGAATCAATATGAAAATGTTGTATACTTTTTCTACTCCATTGAAGCTGGCGATGTCTCTTTTGAATCATAAATTAGGTGATGACACTATATTAGATATGGAGGTGTTGGCAACGGGCCCACAAGTTCTTGCTGAACCTAAAGATACTGATCTAAAATCTAATAAGCCACGTGGTAGGTTATCCAGTAAACTTGGTGATGATGAGTATCATCCTCACAAGGTTTATAAATTAGATGGTGATTTGAATGTTGATAACACTTCGTTTGCAATTAGTCGTTGTAACAAAGTAATGTTTGGAGAGAAACATATCATGAGTAGATCATTTCAAGCAACATGGTTTCTTGAAGAAAAAGCTTCTATAAGAGAACTATGGAAAGTTCATATGGAGTCTTGTGTTGATGCGTCGCCACTAGTTGTTGCAAGAGAAAATGACATTTTTGTGTACATTGGATCTCATTCACACAAATTTATCTGCATAAAAGCATCAAGGCAAGTGTCTATTTTAACTGGATAAATTTGTTTCATTATTCAAAAGTTGCAGATCATCTGATTTGTTAATTCTCCATCACATGAACTGCACAGTGGTTTTGTTCAGTGGGAGGTACAATTAGAAGGAAGAGTTGAGTGCTCAGCTGCAATATTGGGTGATTTTTCTGAGGTTGACTTATAGTTATCAAATCATTATGTATATCTATATATTATTCAATATGTAATGTATGTATTTTGGCAACATGTGTTATGTTCTAGGTAGTATTTTGGGTGCTACAAAGGAAACATATATTTTCTGAATTCCTTGAATGGAATCATCAGCTGGACTTACCAGACAGGTGGCGAAGTAAAGGCACAGCCATTGGTCGACAAACAAAGACATTTAGTATGGTAATGTTCACCTTTTTCACGAACGTTTACTATTTCATATGTAATGCATTGATTTGATAATGTATAAATATCCCTACTAACTTTATAAACTAGTTATGTTTTACAATATACTGATATACAGGTGTGGATCTTATGATCATAATCTCTACGCCCTTGATTATCGACGTTACTGTTGTGTCTACAAGCTAAATTGTGATGGGAGTATATATGGGTCACCTGTTATAAATGAAGTGAGTTTACGTAATTACCTGATGTAATTCATCATATTGTCTGTTAGATCACAATCACAATTGTTCTCGCATATTCAGTTACTTATGAGCACTCATAAACCATTATTATGTTGTTCAATTATATAGGATGATGAAAGGCTTTACTTTGCATCCACCAATGGTAGTATGACCGCATTATCGTTAATGGTACAGTGCAATATTAAATTTGATTTTGCTATCAATGTTTATGTCAATTTACAAAGCTTATCTGTCTAAATTTGTACAGGAGGTACCATTTAGTGTGTTATGGCTGCAAGACATGGGATCTCCAATTTTTGGTTCTCTCTCTATTGATCATGTTAGAGGAAACGGTATATGCACTTTTCCCTTCACATTTGAATTTTTATCTGCATCATCCAAGAGAGTTATAAAAGTACTTAAACTTTGCCTGATTAGTTTTCAACTCGTCAAATGTAATAATGTTGATATACAGTTACAGAAACACTAAACCCTTATTTTATTAATATACATTTTTGTTGAAGTGGTGCATCTTGTCATACTATTTACAGTTAAATAATAATGTTGAATCACAAGTACTGGGAATTTACCTTATAATTTCTAACATTTTTGTTTATGCATGCCATTGAGTAGTGTGTGTACATATAAAGCTTTAAGAATTTACTTGTACGCTTTTGGCAGTCATTTGTTGTTTGGTGAATGGACATATTGTTGCTGTTGATGCAAATGGGTCCATCCTTTGGCGTGTAAGATTCATTCTCTATCTTCATATTATGCATATTTATATTTATATATGAAATTAAATTTTTATACCTATAAATGTCTCTTATACTAGATCTTATCTCTGGATTTTTTAATTTATTCCAGGGAATAACTGGAGGACCAATTTTTGCTGGACCATGTGTATCCCATGTTCTAAAAAACCAGGTTAACTTTTCTTATTATTGGACATAATTCTGTTTATCTGTGGAATTTAATTTTCACCCTTATATTCATTCGAAGTTGAAATGGTTACTCACATATCAGATATTGATGGTAGCATTTGTGTGCCTGTTTTACTCTTATATTTTCTATAACAATTATACAATTTAATATATTTCAGGTTTGTAGTTAAATGCTCAAAGTTGTTTGTTTTGTTTCATCTGACAGGTGGTTATATGCTCCAGAGATGGCAGTGTCTATTCATTTGGTTTGGTAATGACCTCTGTTGATCGCTTTAACACTTTATACCTGCATCGATGACAATTTTGTGATCTGAATAATGATAATAACTGCAGGAGAATGGATACTTACTCTGGAAACACGATTTGGGTGATCCAATTAGTTCGTCTGCTTATATAGATGAGAACTTGCAGTTTATATCTGATAATTCAGTTACTTCAGACAGGTAATTAAAGCTCATATGAATAACTATGTGAACGCCTTCATTACTTTTCACACTGATTTTTGTCAACTTTTGTTCAGGCTAATATGTGTTTGTACCAGTTCTGGAGTTATAGTTCTACTCAGAATCAACTTAGAGTGTGTTGAAGAGAAATATGTGGTGCGGGAACTTTGTAGGTTGGACATTAAAGGAGCTATTTTCTCTTCCCCAGTGATGATTGGTGGCAGGATTTTTGTTGGTTGTAGGGATGATTATGTACATCGTCTTGGGATCAAGAATGAAATATAAACTAATGAAAAGTGGCCCCTGGTTCCGTCCACCTGAAATTTGTTTGGTTCATTGACTCGAAGCTTGTAGAATTGCATCATCAATCATTGCTGCAGTTAACATTTGTTGCCCAAAATCAATGATCTTGCATTGAGGTAGGAAAATTAGGTGAGTTAAATTTGTTTGGTAATTGGTAAAATGGGTATTTCTTATTATGGGTTGGGACATGACCCTTTGACATGAAAGGAAGTTTTTACCTTTTCTGAAATTATAAATAAGTAATGTATTACATGTGGGTAAATGGGTCTGGTTTTCCATGTCCAAACTACCCGGGGAGGATGACTATTTTACTCACATGTACGCAGCCTAATGGTTTATCCCATGACAGTTTCCGACCCTCTCTGAGATATGCTGCTAGTGAGGTTTGAACGGTTGAATTTGAGACCTCTTGTGATGATAATGTATTGCATGAACTATATTATTATAATAAAATATTATTTCGGTATAATTGTTTAGGATTTTATAAACATTGGAGTACACCTGTTAAAGAGCACATAACCCAAATAATCGAATTTAGTGATTAATGGGCCAAAACTGACCTATATAAGTTTCGTTTCAGAGCATGGATTTTCCAACACGATTTTTCATTATTGTATCAAGTGATGGATCTTTCGAAGAAGTGTGATAGTATCGAATTATATAGTGGAAGAACTGCAATAAAATATCCAAGCTCTTAACAGGTGAATATTCAATACTTGTCTTTCGAGTTTTTTGATCAATTTTGTCTTATATTGAATGATTAGGCTTATGTCTCTCTGTATTTTCCTTTTATATATCGTATAACTGATGTATTCTAAAAAGTAGGGCGAAAATATATAAATAGGTCGATTTTGATTTCGATTTCTTTCTAGGGGAGAATTTCATCTTTATTGTCAAAAAGGTTGAATAGTTATCCCCAGTAATACTCGAATACATAAAATCTCATGTATTGCATTAGTAAGAAAAAAGTTTATATTATAACAAAAGGAGATGCCTCATATTTTCTGTTTTCAGGGGGTAAGGTTGTACATGACGATCAACTACTAACCAATCCACGCTATAAAAATTTCAAAATGACTTCATATTAGAACCAACCACAATGCAATTAAGTAATTAAAACTCCAGAAGCGAATGCCACTTACCTTACCACTATATAGATTTATGTAATCGTCATAATTTAGAAGCTAAGTCAAAATACATTCAGAGAACGAGTACGTTCACAAACTCATAAACATCCACACAACACAAACAGAAGACAGACACGACCATGAACACGAATAGAACACGAAAAGTCGAAAACAAACAATAACTCAAAAAACACAATTACACATGAAACTAAAACAGAATGAACACACACACTACACACGGACACAACCAAGCACGGAACAAGGTTTGTAGCATCTAATCTTGCCAACCACTTGCTACCAAATCATTCGTTTAATCCTTCAGCCCCCCTCCTATCCTCACTAAGGACATCATCCCCAACATCCAACAAAGCTAGACTTTCTTGGTATTTGTCAATATAAATCGAGTCCTCCATTATAAACCCTCTGCATTCCGAATCATAATATCCCACATTACGATCACGTATCTTCGTCTTTCCATATCTAGCCCCCATGATTAGTTCCCCATTGTCTCTAATTCTCAAAACTCGGCCCAAATCTATTCTACCATAAGATATTTTACATATTTCTTCCCAAGAGTTTTGGTTCTCATAATTGTTCAAAGCCCACATGTTATATTTACTTGCTCCTCTCGAATGCAACTGAAGACGCATAGGTTTTATCACAATCAACCGCTCATTAAATAACTCAAGCTCTAAGTTTATTGGGGATTCATCATCTAAAGGTTCAGGCAATTGAATTTCTTCAAACATTTCTGCACTCACATCAAATTTCATGATTGAACATTGCGTAATTATGTGCCAACCGTGAGACACCCAACGATACATTATCCAGTACACGCAACCGTTTAAATACACGGGTGACCCCTTGAAATAAATGCAAAGAAAATCAGAAGGAAATGGGATTGCCCTCCAAATGGCAGTTTTCACGCCATATATGTCAACCTGAAATCATAATTCAAACAATTAGTAATAGGTTCTAAAAGATTAGTATAAATTCATTCGTAATATATTAAAATTATATAGAATTTAAGAATCATATACATGTAAAGCAACACTTGCCTGAGGTCTAGGGGAATAGTGATAATTGTAAGCCAATCGGACAACCTTATAATCATCGGTGACCTTATCGTACCCAAATCCTAGAGCTACAGAGTAGTTCAGCATACGTCTTATGCGCATCATAGGAGGAAATATAGGTAGTTTTATTCGAATTGATGGATTCCACAGAATGATTTTTTCTTCTTTGTATGCGCATTTTTTATGACCAAGGCATACAACACCATCGATACTCCCAATTATCCTCAAATAGCATCTGGGGCAAGGGGTGCAATTGAAAGGAAATTCAATAACAGTATCTGGATCTACAGTCAAAGCTAGACTGTCATGATGCACACTGTACATTTCCCTGTCGTGCATCAAATCATAGCGACGCATAAGCAAACGGGGGTTTGATTTGTTGTATTTTTCGAGATAAAAGATTTGGAATTCACGAGTTGATATCAATGAAAACCAAGATTTGCACACAGATCTGCAACGAAGAATTGTTTTTGATGGTAGTTTTGATAGGATATCAGAGAGCAGTTCTTTTGGGAGATAATCTTCCATTTTTCAGTTTCGAAAGAAAGAAATGCGAACTTAAAGAGAAAATTATCTAAGGATTTGAAATTTGGTATAGAAGATGAATGTAAAGAAGGTGTGAGTTTGAGCTTATATAAGTAAAAGTTCTTGCTAGCGGTGCAATGAACCGAGTCAATATCTTCTGATTTGTACAAAAAATAACTCAAACACGCAAAGTAAATTCAATGTGAGGTAAGAAATCTAACTAAATATCAGATACTTAAATGCTTTATATTGATGAAAAGTTGGAAAACGTTAAGCAATGACGTCTGTTTTATGATAAACATGTAAACTTGCATTGAATTCTAGCATGAAAATAGAATATCACCTGTATTAATAGGAATCGCAAAGTAAAAGTTATTATTATGGATGAAGTGTTTATGTTGATAAGGTAATAGCGTTGAGATGTTTATTGAATCTTTATGGCCTTTTTAATGATGTTAACAGACACATTTGTGTGTATATCTATTGAGGTAATGACCACTATTTATGGAAGATGCAGGGTTTAGAGGTTTAGATAATGGAACTAGATGAACTCAAATCAATCAGAATTTCTTAATAAATTACTTTGGCTTAAAAAAATTTACTAATCAGATACATAGTAAACGAATAAAGTTTTCCTTATTCAGGCTAGCTAAGAAAGGATAGTATTTATACTCAGATGTATGCGGCCTAACCGGGCTTTTACTTTTTAGATACTTAGTAACCAGTGGCAATTCCAGAAACGAAACTCAATAGGTCCAGATTTTTTTTTTCAAGTACTAATTATATTTGAATGTTTTTTAATGAATGTTTACCTTTAAAATAACACAAATTCAAAGTATATATGGGGTGGGACTAGTTAAATTTAGTGGTATCTTATACAGTTTAAAGGAAATGCTAAATTTAGTGGTATCTTATACAGTTTAAAGGAAATGCTATAAATTCGAAAAATATATGGGTTCCTGTAGTCAAATTTAGTGGTGTCCTATAGATTTTAAAGAGTATTTTCTACACAAAATTTTCAAACTAGTGGTATCCCGTGACCCCGCGGGTCAAAGAATAGAGTCGCCTCTGTTAGTAAATGTTGATACGTAGTATTAATTTAACAGCCTCTTTTTTCTTCACATGAGGTAGGATTAATATGAAAATTTAAGTGCCAAACAGATGATTATCTATTTGTCAATACACAATAATTAACTTAAGTGCTTCAGGGAGATGTATTGTTTGAAAATCAAATAAATACTTCTCAATATATGTCTGTTCATGGGTAAGGACTGTAGAGTTAATTGGTTTTGTAAATTGAGCAACAGGCTAGTATCAAAAGGATTTCGGTGTGTTTTAAGTCTACCTTAGAAGCTTTTAGTGTACATTTTCACTCTCACTGTATGGTGATAATTTGTAGGCATTTTGGGTTTGTTTTGGTCTGTTGCAAAATTTGTTGGAGTGGTTCCAGGAGCAGAGATATACTGAAATGGGTTATTGTCGCAGGTGTATTATATGTGCCTTACTGGAGGTTATACCTGGCAAACGGGTCGGTTTAGGTAACAGGTCGGGTAATTGTTCAAATAGGTCCAAATGGGTCATATACTTTTACATATATATAACAAAATATTAATATACATAATAATTGATATAACCATTAATGTTGTCATAAATGATTGACGGATGAAAGTTGTTATGCTCGACCCATTCGACCTATTTACAAGACCCATTTGACCTCTTAATATTTATTGAACTTTAGGATTTGATACCCATTTGACCCGATCTTTCATATATTGTATAAAACCCAATAGGATGGAGAACAACTCATTGGACCTTTTTTTAAGTTTTGGTTTACATTTCTAGGCCTATTTTTTCAAGACCCAATTGACCCGAAAGCTTGACCCATTTGACCCAAATTTGAGTATATCGGAGGTTGCCCAAGGTTTATAGCTATCGAATATTTTCTTTTAGGGAAGCTAGTGTCGCATGTTGGTTTTTGACTATCTATTAGTAGATGATATGGGGCATCATATTGGTTTGAGCTGAGAAAATTGAGGTGTAATTGGCTTAATAGTGTTGTTTCTAGAGCTTAAATTTCTTATTTCACTGTTGGGATTATATTCTGTCGTGTCGAGATTATAATTCACTATGTTTGCATTTCAAGTTTGTTACAAATCTGCCAACTAGGTTGTTTATGTGTACTTATTCCCATCATTTTCAGTGTCTAATATCTCATGTGAAATTTGTTGGCATACAGACATACTCATATACGTAGAAACACCATCTTGTAGTCCCAAGTTTTTAGTAGCCCTGCATTATCTCATATGTTACTCTTTGATGTATCGATTGAATTTTCCCAACAAGATCATGATCGGCTTTTTTTTTTTTTTTTTTTTTTTGAAAAGCAAGCTAATTTTATTGATAAGGAAATGATACAAAGAGGATTACAATACGAGTAACACTAATTTGAGTGAAACTCGAGGACCTATACTAGACATAAAGTAAGAAACTAACAAGATGAATACCCTAATTTCAGAGCATTATTATCAAACTTAACATCAATCGCCAATAACCATGCCATCTTTATCAAAGTTACCAAATCCAGCAGCAATCCATTGAGTCCTAAAATACTTGAACTCGTGTGGTTGCCATTGATCGATTACTTCTTTTCCTGGAGGATTATGTTTATCCAAATAACTTTTTAGTTTCTTTTTTTCTGAATTCCGTAAGTTCCACCTATCATCAAATTTATCATTTATAGATTCTTCAATTATAATCTCATCAGTATTACCATCAGTATTACCCTCATCATCTACTAATACATAAAAAGGATTGTTTGTTTCAATTCTATCTTTAGAATATGTCTTATTATTACCTTCACCATCAATGCCCTTCCCTTTATCTTCTTTCCTCAAAACATTATGATTTTGACTTTTCTGGGACTCCACATTCCAATCTGTTTCCTCCACATCAATATTGTCTTTAATACCATAATTATTCTTAACTGCATTTTGCTTGATACCTTTTGCTTCGGTTGACTGCCTTTGACTTTTATTATTATCAAAATTCAACTTCTGAAAAACCCTTCCTTTCTTACCAACAACTTTAAAGCCGTCCTCAACACACTGGTTATTTAAATCAACTGTTTCACCATCATTGTTGATTTTCAAAGCGTCTTTTAACACTTGTGCCGATACTTCATCTTCTGTTTTAGGCCTAATTTTACAAGTATTAAAAGAGTGGCCAAACACTTTGCAATGAGTGCATGAAGGCGGTTTCCATTGATAGGTCACCTCAAGTTTACCCACTTTGGCTGGAAAAGAACCAATCACAGGATAGGAAAATTCGACAAAGCTAGGAAGGTCATCATTTGCATTGACTTCAGTCAAAACTCTAGCAAACCCTAGTCTTCCACTTTTACTCAAACATCTCTCTGAAGTAACTTTGTCCATCAACATAGGCCTACCAATACCACTAACAAGTTTACCTATACTTCTGCCACTCCATAGTTCAATTGGAATATTGTGAATACAAATCCAAATTGGGACTTTTTCAGGTTCAATTTTTTCAAGCCAAACCCCAGGTTCCCACTGATTCACAAAAAAAGGAACATTATTAACTAACCATGGACCACTCTCAAGCACCTCCTTCATACCCTTTTCACTTTTAAATTTGCATAAATAAAATCCTGCAGCTGTTTTCACGATTTCTTTAAGGTCATACCTCCACCACATTCTCCTTAGATGGGCATTAACAACCCTATAATCCATAGAAGTTCCGATAAAATACCCATATAATTGAAGAGAAAATGCACTACCGCCCTTCTTAACCTCCTCAGCGGAGAAAACAACTCTCTTTTGACCATTAGACATTAAAACAGGTGGAATGAATTCCATTTTTAATTCCTCTTCATCTTTGTTTTGTTTTAAGAAGTCAGCAAAAGTGACGTTTGGATTTACCCATGCTCTTGGGGTTTTATTATCTGTATTGCCTTGCCCATCACTAGTCTCAACTCCCTCCTTTGTTACAGATTTAATCCCAGGAACAACATTATCATTATCACCACTATTATTATCCTGCATATTCATTAATGTTACATCGCCACCCAATGTAAATTGGGAGAAATCATCAGGAACAATAATTGACTCTCTAAAACCATCATTCTTAAATAACTTAACAGCATTCTCAGCAGCAGCCACTAGGTTTACATCAACCTCATTATAACTACCATCTGTTGAACTCTTAAAGAATACAACAGGACTAGCAGAAACAGTCGGCTTAGCAACAGCAATTGTTTCACCAATAGATTTAGCAATAATATCATCATTATTAACTACAATATCATCAATAGAATGATCAGTTATAGCAGAATTCTTACCATACCCACCTTTCTTCCTGTTACCCTTGCGTTTTTTAATTACTTCAGGGAGTATTTTTTCATTAACAGGAATAGAAGAATCACCAGCATAAGGAACAAATTGAGCACTCTTCTTTTCTTTAGAAGGACCATCCCCAACATCAATCAGCTGGTTCACTTTACCCTTCCTCTTTCTAGTACTATAGGTTTTCAGAACCATCCCCTCTGAATCATGATTATCATTTGAGCCACCAGTAGTAATTAAGTATGATCTCTGCTTGGTTGGGTCATGCATAGATCCATCACTTGTTACTTTAGTCCCAACAGCAGCCAATTTACCCGTCACACCTTCATCCTCCTTGCCAGAAGATTCTGATGACGCGTGTATGCTCATCCGATCATCCATATGACACGAAGAATTACCGTCTTCATGTGCAACCGTATCCAATCTAGGCGATTGATTAGATCCAGTAGATTGATCGAAGGATCTTCCTTCATGTTCATCATCTAACCCTATTTGCCTATTCCTCAAAACCCAAGGAAAAGTTTGCACCTTCTTTTTCTTCTTCCCTCCTGACGTTTTCCCCATCTTGAATTGTTGAATTGTTACTCAATTTAGGGTTACCAAAAACCCCCAAATCGGCTTTAAATATAGCATCTCAGCCAAATTTTCACCTTGGTTAAGTCTTGTTAATCGTTATCCAAGTTCTGTTATTGCTTTGAATAATCAGGATTACTGGTAGCTGTTCTTTGGTAGTCACAGTTTCTGTGTGTCATACTTTACTTGATTTTAGAACTTTGAATATTGTGGATCCTTCAACCGTTTTGATTCAGTATGGAATATTTTATTTCATGTGAATTAAATGATAACTATATGTTGTTAAATTGGTTCTTAGATATTTTAAAATACCATACGATTTAAGCCTTTAAGGTGGTTATATACTTATATTTTCAATATATGCTGTATAATTTCATCATAAGTGTGCATTAATAGCTTGTACCATACAACTTTGAAATGCACATTTGTGGTAGATAGTACTAGGGGTGTGCACCATTTGGTTTCAAACCGAATATCGAATCGAATCCAAACCAAGAAAAACCAAACCGAATTTTTTAAACGGATTTCGGGTTGATCGAAACCGAAACCGAATTCGTAATTCAGTTTTTGGTTTGGTTTTGAAAATTTTAAATTTGGTTAACCGAAAACCAAATTAAAAACCGAATTTAAATTAATAACATATTATAACATATTAAAACATATTTATAATTATAATATTTATATATTTATATTATATTTGATGTATTATTACATTTTTATTAAAAATAAACATGTTATATACCTTGCATACTTAAATCAATTCCACAACCGTTATTTCTAATTTATATGTAAGTTTATGCTGGTTAAGATTTTTATTTTTAGTGATTTTCAGTTTTAACCTAGGCCCTATTTGGGAGTGTGACACTGCGCTTTTTGATATGATTGGTAGGAACAATGCTTTTGAAACGTTGCACTTTAAACAACATTAGATGTCTTCTATACAAATGTAGTACGCATGTATTTTGTGACGACCCGGAAATTTTCGATCAAATTTAAACTTAATCTTCATATGAATTCGACTTCATATGAATTCGACAAGATAAGCAAAGTCTATTAAACCGAGTCTCAAAAATTTTGAACTGTTTACTTGGATTCATTTAACCCATGACTATTCTCAACGATTCACGAACCTTTAATTGTAAACAGAAATGTAAAAATAAATAATTACATATGTAAATAATTATATTAAATATATAAATGAACCATTATCTAAATTAGATATTATATAAAAAAAAATTTAATAAATAAAACTTGTTACTTTAAATAGATAGAGCGTATTTGATATAAATGGTTCAAACATAATTTGTCAACGTTATCAAAGTATTAAAGGTGTAATGTTATATTTTGAGTTTAATTGTTTAATTATTTAATACATATAATTAGTTATCTAATTAATATTTAAAACATAAATTGTATATGTAGTAGTATATATATAAATCTATATAGGAATTCTATTCATAATTATTATTAAATTGTAATATATACATATTATATGTTCAATAAATGTTGTCAAATAATATATGATATGATAGTATTACATAATTAATAAAATGTAATATGTTAAATATAATTACAAGTTAAATATATGATTGTTATACTAATACTAACATTATTATTACTTTCATTACTGTTAACAATATCAATATGAATATTAAGATCCTTGTTAGTCATATTATTATTTTCAATAGATAATATATAAATAGAAAAGTTGATACATATAATTTGTTATGGTATTATTGTTATCATTATTATATCATAATTAGTAGAAAAATTACAAATTTTAGTTATTATTAATGAATATTTATTATTATTATTATCTTTATCAATATTAGTATTATTAATATCATTATAGTTATTATTATTAGAAAATGATACAATCTATTATTAATATTATTATTATTATTATTTGATGCATTAAATTTGTTATATTATTTATATTTTTATAATTATTGTTGTCATTTAAAATCATCCTTATTATTATAATTATCATTAATTATTATTAAACTTATATTTGTTATTAAAATTATCAATTCCAATATTATTAATATCATATTATTATTATTTTTAAATTTAGTATTATTAGTACCTTATCAATAATAATATTATTATTAATATAATTATTAATAAATTAATATTATTATTGTTATTAATATACTTATTAATTTCTAATATTAATTAATTATATAAAAACAAGAAGAAAAAAAGGGGTACGAAATCTGTATAAGGTCATTTTCTTTTTTCTTATTATCTTCGTGATCGATTTTCTTGTCTGCGAATCTATTACCAGTCGAATTCCAATACAGAAACATACAAACTCAGTTATCAATCAAGAGCTACTTTTTAGTTATTTATTTATTTATTTATTTGTTTCCTGTTCTTGTCTGTGAGGAATAAAGCTACCAATTGCATCTGCTATATAACAATAATTCAACGTCTCAATTGGAAGCATTACTCAATTATTCCCTCGTTAATATCAATTAACAACTTCATCTGTTTTATTCAGTAAAATCTAAACAAATTTTTTAAAAATAAAAACCGAATACTCTCTGTTCTTGAGTGTTTAATCAAAACCTCGAACTCGAATAAATGTTAGAAATCTAAAAATGCAGAAGTAATCTAAACCAAGTCGTGATTCTATCTGCAAATTTTCAAATCATAATTCGTGAAATCAAGGTTGAATTTGAGAGTCAAAGCTTCGGTTTCAAAAGTCAAACATTTGGTTCTTGAAGAAATTCACAATCGTGTTTATGTTTCAAGTTAAATTGAGATTACAGAAAGTTTATATGTGTGATTTAAAACCATTTTTATGTAGAAAGTTTGATCTGAAACATTCTAAAATTTCGAAATCGATTTTGAGTTATGATTCGTGTTCTTCAACTGCAGATACCCCGTTTTTATTTATTTATTTTTGTTTTAATTAAAAATTCAAACATCTATTTTAGAACGTATCTGTTATTTTGAGAGATCCTAAATTAGTTGGTTAACTCGTTAATATAGAAAGATGAGGTCCTAGTCGATGTGTTTTCAATGGAAGAAGGTGAAACAGAAAAAAAAAATATGTTAAATAAATTCGAGGTTGGGAATTAAACAGAAACGTATGGACGGAGCAATGGTTAAGAGGGGTGTCGGGCTAGCGGAAGGTCACGGGTTCGAGTCTCGTCATGGACAATTCTTTTTAGAAACGTATTTTGTGAAGGGTATACACTTCTACTTTTAGTTCTATTTTTGTTATTGTTATTGTTATTGTTATTGTTATTGTTATTGTTATTGTTACTAATTTTAGAAATAAAATTATTATTATCATTGATGCAATTAGTGTCATTAACATTATTATTATTATTATTATTATTATTATTATTATTATTGTTATTATTATTATTAGTGTTACTATTATTATTATCATTAATCATTAATATTAAAATGATTAACAAGATTATTGTTATTACTAATGTTAGAATATGGTTATTAGTATAATTAGTATTATTATTATCACTATTATTAGTATTATAATTATTATTAATATTGTTATCATATTTAGATTTACAATTAGTAGAAACATTAATATCATTAGTATTTTTATAAGTATTGTTATTATCAACAAAAGTAATAGTAATAAAATCATTATTATTGGTAATATGACTATTAGTATGGTTATAATTAAACTTATTATCATTAGTAGTAAAATTGTTATATTCATAGTTATTATTATTAATATTACTACAAATAAATATTTATATATAAAAATACATTACCGGAGAATCAAATCTTATTACGAAAATTTTCTCTAAATCCCTTGAATTCCGGAAATTCACAATTACTACGTCAAAAGTTAAAAATCTCTATCTCAATCTTTTATGACATCTTCACTTGTACGCTTCACATAATCGAATCGTATTATCTATATTAATCGATAATGATAAAATCCTATTTATCAACTCATATGTGTCATGAAAACATACTTATTGTCATCCATGACCATCCAAATCAAATTTCGGGACGAAATTTCTTTAACGGGTAGGTACTGTGACGACCCGGAAATTTTCGACCAAATTTAAACTTAATCTTCATATGAATTCGACACGATAAGCAAAGTCTATTAAACCGAGTCTCAAAAATTTTAAACTGTTTACATGGATTCATTTAACCCATGACTATTCTCAATGATTCACGAACCTTTAATTGTAAACAGAAATGTAAAAATAAATAATTACATATGTAAATAATTATATTAAATATATAAATGAACCATTATCTAAATTAGATATTATATAAAAAAAAATTAAATGAATAAAAATTGTTACTTTAAATAGATAGAGCGTATTGGATATAAATGGTTCAAACATAATTTGTCAACGTTATCAAAGTATTAAAGGTGTAATGTTATATTTTGAGTTTAATTATTTAATTATTTAATACATATAATTAGTTATCTAATTAATATTTAAAACATAAATTGTATATATAGTAGTATATATATAAATCTATATAGGAATTCTATTCATAATTATTATTAAATTGTAATATATACATATTATATGTTCAATAAATGCTGTCAAATAATATATAATATATGATATGATAGTATTACATAATTAATAAAATGTAATATGTTAAATATAATTACAAGTTAAATATATGATTGTTATACTAATATTATTATTACTTTCATTACTGTTAACAATATCAATATGAATATTAAGATCCGTGTTAGTCATATTATTATTTTCAATAGATAATATATAAATAGAAAAGTTGATACATATAATTTGTTATGGTATTATTGTTATCATTGTTATATCATAATTAGTAGAAAAATTACAAATTTTAGTTATTATTAATGAATATTTATTATTATTATTATTATTATTATCTTTATCAATATTAGTATTGTTAATATCATTATAGTTGTTATTATTATTAGAAAATGATACAATCTTTTATTAATATCATTAATATGAATATTATTATTATTTGATGCATTAAATTTGTTATATTATTTATATTTATATTTTTATAATTATTGTTGTCATTTAAAATCATCCTTATTATTATAATTATCATTAATTATTATTAAACTTATATTTGTTATTAAAATTATCAATTCCAATATTATTAATATCATATTATTATTATTTTTAAATTTAGTATTATTAGTACCTTATCAATAATAATATTATTATTAATATAATTATTATTAAATTAATATTATTATTGTTATTGATATACTTATTAATTTCTAATATTAATTAATTATATAAAAACAAGAAAAAAAAGGGTACGAAATCTGTATAAGGTCATTTTCTTTTTTCTTATTATCTTCGTGATTGATTTTCTTGTCTGCGAATCTATTACCAGTCGAATTCCAATACAGAAACATACAAATTCAGTTATCAACCAAGAGCTACTTTTTAGTTTTTTTTATTTATTTATTTGTTTCCAGTTCTTGTCTGTGAGGAATAAAGGTACCAATTGCATCTGCTACATAACAATAATTCAACGGCTCAATTGGAAGCATTACTCAATTATTCCCTCGTTAATATCAATTAACAACTTCATCTGTTTTATTCAGTAAAATCTAAACAAATTTTTTAAACATAAAAACCGAATACCCTCTGTTCTTGAGTGTTTAATCAAAACCTCGAACTCGAATAAATGTTAGAAATCTAAAAATGCAGAAGTAATCTAAACCAAGTCGTGATTCTATCTGCAAATTTTCAAATCGTAATTCGTGAAATCAAGGTTGAATTTGAGAGTCAAAGCTTCAGTTTCAAAAGTAAAACATTTGGTTCTTGAAGAAATTCACAATCGTGTTTATGTTTCAAGTTAAATTGTGATTACAGAAAGTTTATATGTGTGATTTAAAACCATTTTTATGTAGAAAGTTTGATCTGAAACATTCTAAAATTTTGAAATCGATTTTGAGTTATGCTTCGTGTTCTTCAACTGCAATACCCCGTTTTTTTATTTATTTTTATTTTAATTAAAAATTCAAACATCTATTTTAGAACGTATCTGTTATTTTGAGAGATCCTAAATAAGTTGGTTAACTCGTTAATATAGAGAAATGAGGTCCTGGTCGATGTGTTTTCAATGGAAAAGGTGAAACAGGAAAAAAAAAATATGTTAAATAAATTCGGGGTTGGGAATTAAACAGAAACGTATGGACGGAGTAATGGTTAAGAGGGGTGTCAGGCTAGCGGAAGGTCACGGGTTCGAGTCTCGTCAGGGATAATTCTTTTTAGAAACGTATTTTGTGAAGGGTATACACTTCTACTTTTAGTTCTATTATTATTATTATTATTATTATTATTATTATTATTATTATTATTATTATTATTATTATTATTATTATTATTATTATTATTATTATTATTATTATTATTATTATTATTATTATTATTGAGATTATAAAATATATTGTTATGTTATTATTACTAATTTTAGAAATAAAATTATTATTATCATTAATGCAATCAATATCATTAACATTATTATTAGTAGTATCATTATTATTATTATTATTATTATTATTGTTATTATTATTATTAGTGTTACTATTATTATTATCATTAATATTAAAATGATTAACAAGATTATTGTTATTACTAATGTTAGAATATGGTTATTAGTATAATTAGTATTATTATTATCACTATTATTAGTATTATAATTATTATTAATATTGTTATCATATTTAGATTTACAAGTAGTAGAAACATTAATATCATTAGTATTTTTATAAGTATTGTTATTATCAACAAAAGTAATCGTAATAAAATCATTATTATTGGTAATATGACTATTAGTATGGTTATAATTAAACTTATTATCAGTATTATCATTAGTAGTAAAATTGTTGTATTCATAGTTATTATTATTAATATTACTACAAATAAATATTTATATATAAAAATACATTACAAGAATATTAAAATTACATATCATTATAATTTTATTATTAACAATATAATAACTAAGCTATATATATAACATATAAATTAATATATACATATATATTTTCTTATATATAAACCCTAATATAAATTATTACTAATAATATGTGATAATGAAAGGTAAATGCTAGTTAAATAATATAGATAAATTAAATATATCTATATCTATATAACAAATGATTTAACAAGTATATTATTAAAAATAATATAAAGATTTAGTCGTTTACGAGTATATGTTTTAATATATATATACAAATGATATAGGTTCGTGAATCCGAGGCCAACCCTGCATTGTTCAGTATCGTCATATGTATTTTTACTACAAAATACAGTATTGTGAGTTTCATTTGCTCCCTTTTTAAATGCTTTTGCAATATATATTTTTTGGGACTGAGAATACATGCGCTGCTTTTATAAATGCTTTACGAAATAGACACAAGTAATCGAAACTACATTCTATGGTTGGATTATGAATACCGAATATCACCCTTTTAGCTTGGTAGCCTAATAATTAGGGAATAGACACCCTAATTGACGCGAATCCTAAAGGTAGATCTACGTGTGAAGACCCGTCCTAATCCATCAGGACGAAGTCCATATCGATTACAAACGATTCACAACAGTTGATTACATCGCGAGGTAATTGACCTCTATATGATAAATTTTACAAACATTGCATTCGTTTTTAAAAGACAAACTTTCGTTACATCGACAGTTGACAGGCATGTAAAGCATTTCATAATATATCCAAATATAATTGACTTAATAATAATCTTGATGAACTCAACGACTCGAATGCAACATCTTTTGAAATATGTCATGAATGACTCCAAGTAATATCTCTAATATGAGCAAATGCACAGCGGAAGATTTCTTTCGTACCTGAGAATAAACATGCTTTAAAGTGTCAACCAAAAGGTTGGTGAGTTCATTAGTTTATCATAAAGAATCATTTCATAATTTTAATAGACCACAAGATTTCATACTTCCATTTCTCATAATCATACGTCCCATGCATAGAGACAAAAATATCATTCATATGGATTGAACAGCTGGTAACCGACATTCACAATATGCATATAAGAATATCCCCATCATTCCGGGATCCTCCTTCGGACATGATATAAATTTCGAAGTACTAAAGCATCCGGTACTTTGGATGGGGCTTGTTGGGCCCGATAGATCTATCTTTAGAGTTCGCGTCAATTAAGGGTGTATGTTCCCTAATTCTTAGATTACCAGACTTAATAAAAAGGGACATATTCAGTTTCGATCATTCAACCATAGAACGTAATTTCGATTACTTGTGTCTATTTCGTAAAACAGTTATAAAAGTTGCGCATGTATTCTCAGCCCAAAAATATAAAGGGTAAAAAGGTAAATGAAACTCACCAAATGTATTTTGTAGTAAAAATACATATGACGACATTAAACAACTGAACAATGCAGGGTTGGCCTCGGATTCACGAACCTATATCAAATATATATATTAACATCTATACTTGTAATCGAATAACTAAGTTTATATATAAATAGTGATATAATTGTTGTTTTAGTAAGTCATATACTTTTATCAATAAGTAATTTAAATATTTCTATTTTTGTGTACCTTAACTAATTAATTAGTATTTATTTTAAAACGTTAATATAGATATGTTATATATGTATTAACTATAGTGTTATATAACTAAGAATCATTTGATAACATAATATAAATGATAATGAATAAAAGTTATATTCTTTTATAATAATAATATTAGTAACTATACTTAATAATGATAACAATGATAAGTATGATAATAATTTTAGAAGAAATATTGTTAATACTAATAATAATAATAGTTTTAATGATAATAATACTTATATTAGTAATGAAGACGAAAATTTTAAATAAAATACCTTTGTTAAAATATATAATTTTAAAAATGATAATACTAGTACTAATGCTAATAATAACAATAACAATGATATTAATATTTATATAATGACATTAATATAATAATAATACTTTGTATTATGATAGTAAAACTAATGAAATTCATAATAATAAAATCACTAACTAATAACAACAATAATAATCATAATAATAATAATAATAAAACTAATACAAATTTTTAATATAAAAAAAACTACCTCAAAAGAAGCCTAAAAAGAAAAAACTGCTGCGAACGAGACTCGAACCCGTGACCTCTCGCTTAACACAAACATCCTTAAACCATCGCCCCATCTATTTCATTTCTGTTTTAACTCCCAAACTAAATCTAAATAATCCATTTTTTTTTTTTTTTTTTTTAAACAAAAGAAGTGGCTTCGGCCCAACTGAAAACATATTTAACTCGGCCCAATCTTCCATAATAGGACTCGGCCCAACTACCTATTACCATCCAACACCTTGTGCAGATAATTGATGAGAAAGAAAAATAAAATAAACCATGGACGCCTAGGTTCGAACTCAGGACCTCTCATTAACCCGAAACACTTCTAAGCCATCACGCCATTTCTGCTTTTCTGATTAAAGTTACCTCTTAAATATATATAACTCGTACTGTACTGACGGCAGCTTCCTCCTTCTTCATAATAATAGATCCAATACAACTCAGTACCCAACAAATTGAGTTACAAAAAATTATTTAGGCTTTATAACAGAAATATTTAGATTAGGTTTAGATCAAAACGAAGATAAAAAAAAAAAAAAAATTATACAGCACCCTTGCTGCTGCTGTTCGTCGAGTGAAGAGAAAAAAAAAATGATTTGCTTCGTGATACGTTTTTAGCCAAAGGTTATAACACGATTTATGTTTCAAATCACTCCTAGAAGCTGTAACAATTATCAATTTAACTCAAATTGAATCAAATCATTCGAATTTTTCCGAAGAACAATTGTTGACTTTTTGATAATACAAGTTTGACTCCAAAATTAAAAATGGTTATAAGGAATTGGAAGTTAATACTTTGCAGAAAGATTAATTAAAGGTTTCCTAATAAAACTACATTAATAGTTTTTGAAATAGAAAACAAATTCGCGTTTTGACAAAAAAGTTTCACTACAGAGTGTGTTCATGGGTTCTTCGGGTTTTTGGATAAAGTTTATGAAATTTAAAAGTTGTAACCATGTACTTGTGATTTAGCTGATAGTGGTAAGTCGATTAATATCACTTTTAACAGAATTGGATTGTTTATATATAAAACTTGCTGGTCGACAGAAATTTATAACAAGGACAGAAAATAAAAAATAAAAAATATATAAAAGTTGGATAAGCTCTCTAACAGAATTTGTAATCTTGTGAATTTGAAGTTGATTGCTAACAACTTACAGACAGAACCAAAAGCTAGCTACAGGTCGATGGGGATACATAACAAATTCGTACGCCTTTTTCCTTTTTAATATGTTATATAATTAATAATGATAATTAATAAATATCTTAGTAATTATAATAATACTGATTACTAACACTTATATCCATAATAATATATTGCTAAAAAAATACTAATAATAATAATTTCTAAAGAGTAATAAAAATACTGCTATAATAATAATAATAATATTAATAATAAGATTAGTGGAAGTTTTAATATAAAGATAAGTGTACAAATTGTTATAATTCAGTAGGCTTATAACTACCTTTAGTGGTTTGATTCTTGATGTTATAATTCAGTAGGCTTATAACTACCTTTAGTGATTTGATTCTTGATTTAGAATACTAATAATGAAGTGTAAGAACAAAGATGATAATGGAGAGAAAGAAAGAAACACTTTGTAAGTGTGAGAAATGGTGCAAGTTTAATGCTTGCATTCATGGCTATTTATAGCAAAAATATCACAAGTTTAGGTAATACAATAATATTACTTTTGTGTATCAATAATTGACTATCCATTTATATATATATATTTATATATTATAACACTCCCCCTTGGATAGCAATTTTGTTTGTTGAAGATCAACTGTAAGTTACTGCCTCGTTAAAAACCTTGCTAAAGAAAACCCAGTGGGAAAAACTTTAGCTAAGGGAAAAAGAGTGCAGCATGGAGTTGACTCCCCCTCAAGTAGACATCGCTTCGGTTGTTACATCTTTTGAACATGTCTCATGCCAATGTTATGAACGTGTGTTCTGAAAATAGCAGTTGGAAGTGCTTTCGTGAAAAGATCAGCAGAGTTTTTGCTGGATTGAACATATCTCATTTCAATCTCGTTGTCCTTAATGAGATTTTGAGTGTATGAGAAGAATCTAGGAGGTATGTGTTTGGTTCGGTCACTTTTGATATACCCTTCTTTCATCTGTGCTATGCAAGCTGCATTATCTTCATAGATAATTGTTGGACTTTTATCGCTTTCTAGTCCACAAGAATCAGTAATGATTTGTGTCATTGATCTCAACCAAAAACATTCCCGAGTAGCAACATGTAATGCAATCACTTCGGCATGATTTGATGATGTAGCAACAAGTGTTTGTTTTTGAGAACGCCATGATATTGCAGTACCTCCATTTAGGAATACATATCCAGTTTGAGATTTAGCTTTATGTGGATCAGATAAATAACCTGCATCAGCATAACCAACCAAATCTTGTTTTGATTCGTTAGAATAAAATAATCCTAAATCAGTAGTTCCTCGAAGGTATCGAAATATGTGTTTGATCCCATTCCAGTGTCTTTTGGTAGGAGCAGAGCTGAACCTTGCCAACAAATTAACTGCAAAAGAAATGTCAGGTCTTGTACAATTTGTAAGATACATAAGAGCTCCAATTGCACTAAGATATGGTACTTCTGGTCCAAGAATATCTTCATGATCTTCACATGGACGAAATGGATCAGTTTCAACATTGAGTGATCTAACAACCATAGGAGTACTTAATGGTTTTGCCTTGTCCATATTGAAACGTTTCAAAATCTTTTCAGTATATGTTGTTTGATGTACAAGTAAACCATTAGGCATATGCTCAATTTGTAAACCAAGGCAATACTTGGTTTTTCCGAGATCTTTCATTTCAAATTCTTTCTTTAGAAGTTGAATGGCTTCATAGATCTCTTTATTTGTACCTATGATGTTAAGATCATCAACATAAACAGCTATGATCACATATCCGGATGTTGTTTTCTTAATGAAAACACAAGGGCAAGTAAGGTTATTTGTATACCCTTTGCTTATCAAGTAATCACTTAATCGGTTATACCACATACGTCCCGATTGTTTTAACCCATATAAAGATCTTTGTAATTTAATCGAATACATTTCTTTGGGTTTTGCATTTGATGCTTCTGGTACCTTAAATCCTTCAGGTATCTTCATATATATATCACTATCAAGTGATCCATATAGGTAAGCAGTCACAACATCCATGAGATGCATTTCTAAATTTTTAGAAACTGCCAGACTGATTAAGTACCTAAAAGTAATTGCATCCATAACAGGGGAATAAGTTTCTTCATAATCAATTCCCGGTCTTTGAGAAAAACCTTGAGCTACAAGTCTAGCTTTATACCTTGTAACTTCATTTTTCTCATTTCTTTTTCGGACAAAAATCCATCTGTATCCTACAGGTTTCACATCTTTAGGAGTGAAAATGATGGATCCGAAAACTTTTCTTTTATTGAGTGATTCTAATTCAGCTCGTATTGCTTCTTTCCATTGAGCCCAATCATGTCTATTTTGACATTCAACCATAGATGTTGGTTCTGGATCATCATCATTATTCATGATGTCATATGCAACATTAAATGAAAATTTCTCATCAAGATTTTTCATTTCATTTCGGTTCCATAATATTTTTGAATATGCATAATTGATTGCAATTTCTGTATTGACATCATCAATCTCCTCTGCAGTAGGAGTACTGATTTGTGGTTCTTCTTGAACACTTTCTTTTACTTCATTATCAGCTGATTTTCTTTTTCGAGGATTTTTATCCTTTGAACCAATTGGTCTTCCACGTTTCTGACGTGGCAAAGATTCATGAGTGACGTTATTGCCAGCTTTTGGAATTTCAATTCGAGCTGGAGTATTTACTGCTGGTATATATGATTTTGTCACCGTTTTTGTATCTGTAAATGCATCAGGCAATTGATTTGCAAGTTCTTGTATATGCATTATCTTTTGAACTTCTGTCTCGCATTCTTTTGTGCGAGGATCAAGATACTTTAATTGAGGTTCACACCATGAAACATCATTTTCTTTATTTTTCATTTCTCCCCCTAATCTAGGGAACAATGTTTCATTAAAATGACAATCAGCAAAACGTGCTGTAAAAACGTCACCTGTCATAGGTTCAATATACCTTAATATTGAAGATGTTTCATATCCAACATATATTCCCAACCTCCTTTGAGGACCCATTTTTGTACGTTGTGGTGTCGCAATTGGAACATACACTGCACAACCAAATGTTCTAAGATGGGAAATATTTGGCTCTTGACCAAAAGCAAGTTGTAGGGGGGAATATTTATGACTTGCACTTGGTCTGATGCGAATCAATGCAGCAGCATGTAAAATTGCATGACCCCATATAGATACAGGGAGTTTTGTTCTCATTATCAATGGTCTAGCGATTAACTGTAAACGTTTAATCAATGACTCGGCTAAACCATTTTGTGTATGCACATGAGCAACAGAATGTTCAACAACAATTCCTATAGACATGCAATAGTCATTAAATGCTTGAGATGTAAATTCACCAGCATTATCAAGTCTCACCCTTTTAATGGTGTAATCAGGAAAATGAGCTCTCAATTTAATAATTTGGGCAAGAAATTTTGCAAATGCCACATTACGGCTTGATAACAGACAAACATGAGACCATCTGCTAGATGCGTCTATTAGAACCATGAAATATCTAAATGGTCCACATGGTGGATGAATTGGTCCACATATATCACCTTGAATTCTTTCAAGAAACATTGGTGATTCTTTCTCAACCTTAAGTGGTGAGGGTCTAGTTATCAATTTTCCAAGAGAGCAAGATGTACATGGAACCATTGTATCATGATGGATTTTTCTATCCTTTAGTGGATGTCCATGAGTACATTCAATAATCCTTTTCATCATTGTTGATCCTGGATGGCCTAATCTGTTATGCCATAAACTGAATACACCAGGATCAATATATTTTTCGTTAACTACCATATGTATTTCTGGTACATTTATATGTGTATAATGTAATCCAGAACTAAGTCTTGGCAGTTTTTCAACCACATGACTCTTGTCAGTGATACTTAAATATTTCTCATTTTCTGTTGTCACTGACTGATAATCATACCCGTTAAGGTATATGTCGGAGAAACTCAATAAATTTCTGCTTGACTTGGGAGAAAATAAGGCATCATTTATTAAAAATTTTGTACCATTTGGTAGTATGAAATTTGCCTTTCCTATCCCTTTTATCAAGTTAGCAGGTCCTGATATTGTATGTATAGTTCCTTCCGTTGGTTTTAGATCAATAAAATATTTCTCGGATTTAAGTATAGTGTGTGTAGTTCCACTGTCTGCTATACAGAGATCTCCACCACTTGATTGATGTTGTATTCCAGCAAAATTCATATTGAACTTCATATATAAGAAATAAATAGTGAGTACATTAATATTACACAATATTTTAAACGCAAATAGATAGTACTGAAACATTTAGCAAACATAATGACAAAGACAGACGATATTAAATCGTTTATTTTTCGAAATACACACAACTTAAACATTCAAGAAATCTTCATATAAATCAGATGGTTTCTCAGTGACTGTTGGATCGACGTTATCCACAAAGTTTACTTCCTTTTCTTTATCTTTCAGCGAATCCTGATACATCTTAACAAGATGTTTAGATGTACGGCAAGTATTAGCCCAGTGGCCCATTCTACCACATCTGTAGCAAGATTCTTCAGAATTTTTAGAAGAATTTTCTTCAACATCTTGTTTAGTGGGCTTGTTTTGTGGTTGATATTTATATTTTCGTGGATTATTATTTCTTTGACCACCACGGCCACGACCACGACCACGTCCTCGCCCATTACCATTACCATAAGGATGGTTTCTACCATAGTTATGGCTTTTGGCATGATGATGGTGATGGTTATTATAACCACGACCTTGCCCGCGTCCTTGTCCCTGTTTATAATTATTTGCAGTATTTGCTTCAGGGATTGCAAGTGTACCAGTAGGACGGGATTGCTGATTTTTCATTAATAGCTCATCATTTTGCTCTGCAACTAAGAGATATGAATTAAGTTCAGGATATGTTTTGAACTTTAGCATTCTCAAATTTCTTTGCACTGTGATGTTTGCAGCATTCATTGTGGAGAAAGTTTTCTCCATCATGTCTGCATCACTTATTTCATGTCCACAGAATTTAAGTTGTGAACATGTATTATACAGAGCTGAGCTATATTCATTTACTTTCTTAAAGTCTTGGAACCTTAATGTTCTCCATTGTTCCATAGCAGCTGGAAGTAAAATTTCTCTTTGATTATTGAATCTGCTTTTGAGACCTTCCCATAAAACATGGGGATCTTCTACAGTCACATAATTATTTTGTAAGCATTCATCAATATGTTGATGAATAAAGCAACATGCCGTTGCTTGTTCTTTTTCAGAACAAGTGTTGTTTTCATTTATGGCTTCAAGAATGCCCATTGATTTAAGATGCATTTTTACTTTTATAACCCATGGCATGTAGTTGTTTCCAGTTGATTCTAAAGGAGTAAATTTAAGCTTTTCCAGATTCGACATTTTCTATTAAAACAAACAACATGATAGATTATAGTCACTTTATATTCATAAGTATATAAACATTAAACATAAATTTAATATAACATAAATGATAAGTAGGTGACAGTGTCGACCATATGTAAGCAATCATTAATAAATGTTATATAACATAAATATAAATATTAGTAAACATAAATGATAATTAGGCGACAGTGTCGGCCATATAAATGTTAGATAATAGAAATATAAATGTTAGTAACATAAATGATAATTAGGCGACAGTGTCGGCCATATAAATGTTAGATAATTGAAATATAAATGTTAGTAACATAAATGATAATTAGACGACAGTGTCGACCATATATTATTCAGGTGGTATAACCGACCATATATCATTTAGGTGGCAGAGCCAACCATAATTAGTATTAAGATTATCGTGCTGATAACGTGTTATAATTCAGTAGGCTTATAACTACCTTTAGTGGTTTGATTCTTGATGTTATAATTCAGTAGGCTTATAACTACCTTTAGTGATTTGATTCTTGATTTAGAATACTAATAATGAAGTGTAAGAACAAAGATGATAATGGAGAGAAAGAAAGAAACACTTTGTAAGTGTGAGAAATGGTGCAAGTTTAATGCTTGCATTCATGGCTATTTATAGCAAAAATATCACAAGTTTAGGTAATACAATAATATTACTTTTGTGTATCAATAATTGACTATCCATTTATATATATATATATTTATATATTATAACACAAATAATTAATAGTAGTGATGCCAATAACTACAAAATGATATTAATAATATTATTATTGATAATAATAATAGTAATAATAATAATAATAATACTAATTAATAATGATAATGATAATAATAATATTAATATTAATATTTATATATATATATACCAAATGGTATATCTATATGTTATATCTATATTTAATATAATGATGTTAATAGTACTAATGTTGATATTAATCTTGAAAGTGATAATAATATTACTTTTAGTAACTATACTTTAATTTATAATTTAATTTAATATCTTAATATTATTATGTAATATAATATATTATATAACAACATATACTGAATATTTAATAGTTACACATTATATATATATATATATATATATATATATATATATATATATATATATATATATATATATATATATATATATATATATATATATGTAATTGTATTTACATATTAGTTATATCATATATATGTAAATATGAATACCTTACTAATGTTTTATATATATAATTATTATATATCTATTTACTATATTACATTAGTTCATAATAGAGATAGATATTATAAATTTCAACACATAATATTTATATCTTTTATATTATCATATACATATAATAATGATTATGCATAGTTATCATATATATTTATATATGGATTCTTTTTAATAAATACTTTATTATATTATATATTATTTTACACATTTAGTTCTACTGATTAATTTGTATTTTAATATTTCACATTATTATTTATAAACATATATTTATATATATATATGTACATATTTATTAACAACAATTATTCGTGAATCGTCGGGAATAGTCACCGCTTAAATGAATACATGAACACAGTTCAAAAATTGTTGAGACTCAACATTACAGACTTTACTTATCGTGTTAGAATCATATAAAGATTAAGTTTAAATTTGGCCGAAAATTCCCGGGTCATCACAGTACCTGCCCGTTAAAGAAATTTCGTCCCGAAATTTGAGTGAGAGGGTCATGGCTGACAATAAGTATGTTTTCATGACTCATACGAGTTGAAATTTAGAGTTTTATTATCAGTGAATAGTATGGATAAAATAATTCGATTATTCGAAGAGTACGAATGAAGCTATCACCAATGAGTGAAATAGGAAAGTAAAGATTCTTCTTAACTTTTGACCAAGTCAGGGTTGAATTCCGGAATTCAAAGGATTTAAAGAAAATCTTCGAAATCTAAAAGATTTGATTCTTCGGTGAGTAAGGAAATTAAGATCTCTATTATTTAATACGGTGATCTGCCTCGATTACTCTGTCTGATATTTTCATTATAGATTAAGCTCTTCCGTTCCATTATTCTCACCATTCCTATATTCTCTTTCTTAGTTCATATATCTCAAAAGATTATGAAATGCTTAATCCAGTTCTAATCCTTGATATTTTCCTAATTATTATTTCTGTCACCCTTCTTTTTAATCTTTCACCAGAAAAATCTGTTTACTTTTACTATTACCTTGGGGTGATACTATTCTTAATTCTACCGTGTCTTTATATTGCTATTCGTATTAATATCCATGCTTTGTAACCTCCGTGTTCTTATTGGACTTTATATTTTCTCTTATATTTTGGAGTTCTTTGCCTTTTTATTCTCTTCTCGACCCCTAGTAATGCGAGTAATGGTCTAAAATTCGTAAGTATGGGATTTCGGATAAACATCATGTTCTAAATAAGAAAGAAGGTATTAGCACGATTTGATTTGTCAAATTATCAGAATCACTGAGAATAGAATTATCAAGAACATATTTTCTTGATATGTTCAGAAGTTAATTTGAATGAAAGAGTTATGTAACATGACACGTGATGATGTTATGATTCTGTGAATCATCACGTCCCATTAGAAACTCAACATGACTTACTGAAATATAATCACGTTGATCAAGTGTCATTATATTATACAAACTCGTGCATCAGTTCCCAACATTACTTCAATAACATTCATATTTTGAGTTCCAAAGTTTACAGAATATAGAAACTAACAGTTTCTATATGATGTAACACTGATAGCACTAATAGATTAATGATTCAGATAAGAATAGTTATGAAAATATCTTCAGAAATATGGAGAATATTTATAATGAGAGATACGATGATATCTTGTAATTTCTAATATCGAAGGATGGTGAAGTAAATTTGTCCGCAAGAGTTTGGAGTCAGAAGCAAGGTATTCGCTAAAGATTTCATCAGAAACAGAATCATCAGGATTCTTAATGTACAAGTTTAATCCTTGTGATTTGTTCGGAGACTCCTTCGTAGTTTGCTCACTCAGTTTTTTTTTTTTTTTTTTTTTTTTAGTTCCAACTTTTCTGAGCTTTTTCAACATACTATTCTTTATCGTCAAACTTTCGACGATTAAGGTCGTTTACGGTTGTCTACAGTTTCTGCTGCTTTATTCAGCTTTTTCAACATTCAGAGTATTAGTTTGTAGACTGAGTGTTGTTCAGAATTTCAGAATGAAAGACCATAATTCTAAAAGATAAATGTTATACATATAACTGTTGATGTAGATATGCTATGCATTTTCAAAGTACTGATTATTGATTCCCGATAATTGGTATAACAGTTCTCGTTACAGGATGCGGATGAGTATATGATAGGGTTTCAATAATTAAATATAATGAATTATCGGAGAGATTTAAACCAATAAGTAACGAGGTTGCTGGTACGTCTGTTGGTAATATGGTAGAATATGAAAGGTTCCCCGGTAACAATAAAAGAGCACGCATATATATCAAGGTTATAATAAGGCTACTTCGAATGGAAGTCGAAATTGATTTGCTGAAGCTGTGACAAAATTGGCTAATTTGAAAAGAAATTGCAAAGTTATTTTTCGGTAATAACTACGCCAAAGGAGCTAGCACAGATATGTATTAAACGCTTACTCAGGTTCCGAGAGTTTTCAGGTACATAACTATATGCATATAATATTCGAATTAATTAATACGTATCGTGACCCGTATACGTCTCAGACTCGATCACAACTCAAACTATATATATTATTGTAGAATCAACCTCAACCCTGTATAGAGAACTCGATCATTACTGCATATAGAGTGTCTATGGTGATTCCAAATAATATATATAGATGCGTCAATATGATATGTCAAAACCTTGTATACGTGTCCCGATATTTAAAGTGCGTAAAATAAATAACAGAAAATTAAATAACGATAAATAAAGTGCGTAAAGTAAATAACAGAAATTTAATGACGATAAATAAAATTGCGAGAATTAAAATTGCGATAAAATAAATTGTGATAGTTACAATGTAATACGGAATTAACAGTTAGCTAGGAACAGTTAGCTAGGATTTTGTTAGCGTGGATTCTTACCAAAATTTATCATAGTTAATTTGTTTGTTTCTAACAAATTTTATTTTGTCCAATGTTTTCTTCATTATGCCACTTGTCGGATTCTGATAGGTTAAAATCCAAATATGAAATTGAATGAAAATGGTTATTTTGTGGTGAACGGATACGTATATTGATGGATGTAAGTAGGATCGTAAATGACTGTTGAATCAGATTCGGAGAATATACAGTGTAACTTATTAATGTGAAATCTAAATATTCCTCGGGTATTACCTACCCGTTAAAATATTTTCACCATTAATGGTTTGCACAAAAGAATTTTTAATTACAATCTTTATGAAAACATATATACTGTAACATCCCGCGTTTTTCCGTTAAATTTATTTTAACACCGTCTTTTTTTTGACATCTCTCGTCACCTATATTTGTACACTTCGTTAACTAGTGTTCTTGATAATCCCGTTACTCGATTACAACATCTCTCGTTAACTTGCGTTTTAAAAATATTCGATCGGTTAAATTCCGCACCCGCTTTGAAACTCGAGGGACCGGAGTTGCCAAATGGGCAAACTAGTTGACTAGGTCAACTAGTCAACCCATTTTTCCACCATTCATTCATTCCATCATCTCCCTCATCTCCCTCATCTCTTTTCTCTCCATCTCAAGAACACACACATAAACCCATTCCATTCATTCATCATCTAAATTCAATCTTGGAAGCTCACAACAAATCCGACTACATATTCTTGATCCTCTCATCATTCTCTACGATTTGATACTAACTACACCGAGTTTGGGTAACTTTCTAAAAACTCTAGATTTCTATAAATTCGTGTTTTTGACTTGAAATTGTGTTAGTTAGTGTCTATGGCTCGTGTCTAGCATGAATATATGTTTTGTTTGCTCGATTTGTTGATTTGAGTAACTAGTTTGAACTTTTGAAGTGGGTTAGCTTAATCTTTGATTTTGGATGATTAAAAGTTGTTTAATTGTTAAAGTTCATGTTTTAATTGTGTTACTAGTATCATTAGCTACATTTTGATGTGTAGGTTGATTAAGAAAACTTCAAAAAAAACCCGATTAAGGATTTTGTGATGTTTGACTAGGGTTTGATAGACTTTGAAATGAACTTTTGATGCGTTGAATGCTTGTTAATGTTGTTAGTAAGTGTTTAGATGCAATGTATGCTTAATTACCTTCGAAACGGCATATCGTATGTGTAAATTGGATTCTCGAATCATAAAATACGTTTTACGAACTTGAAACTTTGAAAATAAACCTTTCTTGATCAATTGACGAGTTTTCGGTTATTGTAAATGATGTTTTTGCTTGATGAAAAGTGGTTAGTTGTATTCCTTGTCAAAATACCTTTCCAACGATATAAGATACTTGTTTTGGATGTTTACGGTTTAGGATTTATGGGTATTTGAAGTTGGATTCGTGCTTGAGTGTGAAAACTGCCAGAATTTCTCTGCACAGGTAATGGCGCGGCGCGCCATACACCCGCGCGGCGCGCCAAAGTGGGCTGTCCAATTTTGTCAATTTTCGAATAATGTTTGCTATGCTACGCACCCCCGATTCACATGAGACTTGTTCTAACATGCTTATACATGAATAAAAACCTCAGAAAAATAGTTCGGGACCGAACCCGAACGTGTTGACTTTTTCGTTGACTTTGACCAAGTTTGACTTTTAGTCAAACTTAACTAAACACTTATGCAATCGTTCTAGTCTTTCTTTTATACTTGATTCTTGCATGAAACTTGACAACGTGATTCACATGCTATACTTTTCGAGTCGTAACGAGCCATAGGACTAATTGAACACATTTCACCCGACCTTGTGTCGTAACCGGTTAATTGATACAACTTATTTGTTTAGGTCAAGGCTAAACAACTATCATGCACACGTTTACTTTGTGAAGTACTTTTATACTCGTGCACTCAAGGTGAGATCATAGTCCCACCTTTTCAACAACTTTTTATACTTTTAAATTGTGGGCTGAGAAACATATACTTTGTTACATTTTGTACTACTTACTTTTATACTTTGAACACAAGTACAAGGAAAACAAACATTCCACAGCGAGTTAGAACAAAAATCCTCAATTCGATTATCATTAGTTACACTTGCAGGGTGTAAGCGAGAACTTATATTGTGTGGCCATACGGGTTTGACAAACCCTCATTACGGACGGTTCGCTACCGTCTACGGATGAAATATATTTTCGAGAGACAGTGTATGTTCTAACACTATTGTGATGGGGTTCTATGGAAGGAAACGTTAAGTCTTGATAATTGGGTGCTCTCGAACAATACTTTTGGAATGCAAACGATTATGATAATCAACGTTATGGGAATACTAAATCTTGTGGTTCAAAAACAACGTTTATTACAAACACCTATGATTTCACCAACGTTTTTCGTTGACAGTTTTCTATATGTTTCTCAGGTTCATACTTGGCTATTTGATACATGCTTCCGCGTACACTCATACTTGATTGGAGTCTACCATGCATGCATACGCTAGGGATAGCATTTTTGGATTCAAACTTTTGTTTACATACTTACGCTATTTATAGCAACTGTGTTTTTCAACTTATATTATGTCGCAAGTTATTTCATTTATACTTTATGACTTTTGTAAACTTAGACTTGTTGTCGAACGGTTTTGTAAACTAAACTTGCAAGTCTTGTACCTTTCAAATGAATGCGACATAATTTAGGTCAAACGAGTCTCATATAGGGACTACGACCACGCAACGGGACCTAAGTTAACGGCGCCGTCAATAACGGTTTTGGTCGGGTCGTTACAAGTGGTATCAGAGCGTTGGTTGTAGGGAACTAGGACGTGCATTAGTGTGTCTAACAGAGTCGTTAGGACGCATTAGTGAGTCTAGACTACAACCGGATAGTTAGCATTTGCATTCTGACATACATTTGCTATAGATAGCACTTACTTGACTACTTGTGCATTATACTTGAATCATTCTTAGGCAAACTTTTTAATGGTACCCAACCTTCATCATACGAACTCGTATTCCGCCACTTTTTGGTAACACACGTAAATTCATGATTCATACACGTATGGATGACGACGACTTCATTAGTCACACTTGTTCGGGAACTCTGTCTCCCGGATTGTTATTTGCCACCGTTTCAACTTACTATCGGTTTCCCACTGGTGTTTCTTACTATCTACTTTTTGGTGTTACTACCATCACTACTCTAGGTGAGTATCGTCATCAACATTTATCACTACGGTTGCGTGCTACTCGTTATCATGACTCGTTACTCTTTTCATACCTGAATACATTTTTGTCTGACTCGAACCGCATTGACGTGAACAATCATTTATACACTTCCCTCGGGGAACGCTTCCTTAGATTTGCAGAAATTCTTTCGATTTAATATGAGTCACGTTTGAGACGTCGTTACATTTTGTTCATTTTAGGTCTTCACGATGACACGAACTTGAATCTATGGAGTGATGTGGGAATGGAGGTATGAGTTAGCGTAATATAACGACACTCGATCAACGTGGTTATATTACGGTAAGACATACCAAAGTTCTAGTGACACGTGATGGTGGTTAGACTCGATCAACCTAAACACCACCATGAGCCATGTACATGACTTCATCTATTCATGTTTGGACATCTGAAAACTCCGAGAATATTGATAACAACCATACCGGGGACACACCTTCGATTTTTGTCGAACTATACTTATGCTTCCGAATGAATTACCGATTCCTTTCGACTTCAACCGTATGTTACACGTGTATACTATCTCGTCCTCGCACAGTCTTATTGACTAACTACAATTTACTCGTTATGCTCGCATCGAGGCGGAAACTTCTCTCGCCTTACACTCGTAATTCTGGTTCAGGAAATCTTTTATTTTAAATTCTCAATGGAGAGAGACTCTTCACGTTATACTAGTATTCGCCTCGAGGGTGAATAGTCTCGACGAACGTATTTGGAAACCGATAAATCTTCAGCGACGCGAATTTTCTTGAGAAACTTGTCCTAACAAACTTGTTCAAATATACCTTACGGAATGTACTTTGTTTCGGATCGAGATCCTCGTTTCACTTCTAGATTTCGGAGTGCCTTACAAAAAGCCTCGGGACCACGTTTAGACATGAGTACCGCGTACCATCCAAAACCCGACGGACCGAACAAACATACGATTCAAACCTTGGAAACCGTAATACGAATTTGTGTTACCAACTTCAAACCACTTGAGAAAAGTCTTGCCTTTAACCAGAATCTCTTACCACGATAGTTATCATTCGATTCTTAACGTCACACCTTTTGAAACCACATGTGACCGGAAACGTCATTCTCTTTTGTCGAACAAAGTAAACGATGATCAATTCACCGGGGCCGAGCTTATTCATGAGCAATCGAGAGGATTTATTCATATTCAAGCAAGACCCAACGCGACTCGTAATCACCAGAAGCTATGCCGATGTTACACGTAAACCTTTCGAATTCCATGGGAAACCGCGTCACGTTAAAAGTCGCACTTTGAGGAGGTGTAATCCGTTTCGGGAAACATAGAAAGCTAAATCCGTGATATTTTAATCCTTTTGAAATCTTGGGGCGTTTTAGACCCGTTGCTAGCCGTTTAGATTTTCCGGCTCATTTCGAGTCTCCGTTTATCCTACATTCGATGTATCAACTTAAAGACGTGTTTTGCGAAACAAGAACTTGTCATTCCTTTTCGATAAGCTAACTATCGACAATAAACTTCATTCCTAGGAGGATCGGTTGAAACCATGAATCGTGAACCCAAACTCTAAGACGACGTTAAACCCCGACCGTCAAAGTTCGTTGAAATACCCTAGAACGTACTTCTCCCTCATTCGTAGAATTGGCAACACAAGATCTCGAGGAAGATTCAACAACTACTACTTCCAACTAAATTTCGGGACGAAATTTCTTTTGAGGTGTGGATAATGTAACATCCCGCGTTTTTCCGTTAAATTTATTTTAACACCGTCTTTTTTTTGACATCTCTCGTCACCTATATTTGTACACTTCGTTAACTAGTGTTCTTGATAATCCCGTTACTCGATTACAACATCTCTCGTTAACTTGCGTTTTAAAAATATTCGATCGGTTAAATTCCGCACCCGCTTTGAAACTCGAGGGACCGGAGTTGCCAAATGGGCAAACTAGTTGACTAGGTCAACTAGTCAACCCATTTTTCCACCATTCATTCATTCCATCATCTCCCTCATCTCTTTTCTCTCCATCTCAAGAACACACACATAAACCCATTTCATTCATTCATCATCTAAATTCAATCTTGGAAGCTCACAACAAATCCGACTACATATTCTTGATCCTCTCATCATTCTCTACGATTTGATACTAACTACACCGAGTTTGGGTAACTTTCTAAAAACTCTAGATTTCTATAAATTCGTGTTTTTGACTTGAAATTGTGTTAGTTAGTGTCTATGGCTCGTGTCTAGCATGAATATATGTTTTGTTTGCTCGATTTGTTGATTTGAGTAACTAGTTTGAACTTTTGAAGTGGGTTAGCTTAATCTTTGATTTTGGATGATTAAAAGTTGTTTAATTGTTAAAGTTCGTGTTTTAATTGTGTTACTAGTATCATTAGCTACATTTTGATGTGTAGGTTGATTAAGAAAACTTCAAAAAAAACCCGATTAAGGATTTTGTGATGTTTGACTAGGGTTTGATAGACTTTGAAATGAACTTTTGATGCGTTGAATGCTTGTTAATGTTGTTAGTAAGTGTTTAGATGCAATGTATGCTTAATTACCTTCGAAACGGCATATCGTATGTGTAAATTGGATTCCCGAATCATAAAATACGTTTTACGAACTTGAAACTTTGAAAATAAACCTTTCTTGATCAATTGACGAGTTTTCGGTTATTGTAAATGATGTTTTTGCTTGATGAAAAGTGGTTAGTTGTATTCCTTGTCAAAATACCTTTCCAACGATATAAGATACTTGTTTTGGATGTTTACGGTTTAGGATTTATGGGTATTTGAAGTTGGATTCGTGCTTGAGTGTGAAAACTGCCAGAATTTCTCTGCACAGGTAATGGCGCGGCGCGCCATACACCCGCGCGGCGCGCCAAAGTGGGCTGTCCAATTTTGTCAATTTTCGAATAATGTTTGCTATGCTACGCACCCCCGATTCACATGAGACTTGTTCTAACATGCTTATACATGAATAAAAACCTCAGAAAAATAGTTCGGGACCGAACCCGAACGTGTTGACTTTTTCGTTGACTTTGACCAAGTTTGACTTTTAGTCAAACTTAACTAAACACTTATGCAATCGTTCTAGTCTTTCTTTTATACTTGATTCTTGCATGAAACTTGACAACGTGATTCACATGCTATACTTTTCGAGTCGTAACGAGCCATAGGACTAATTGAACACATTTCACCCGACCTTGTGTCGTAACCGGTTAATTGATACAACTTATTTGTTTAGGTCAAGGCTAAACAACTATCATGCACACGTTTACTTTGTGAAGTACTTTTATACTCGTGCACTCAAGGTGAGATCATAGTCCCACCTTTTCAACAACTTTTTATACTTTTAAATTGTGGGCTGAGAAACATATACTTTGTTACATTTTGTACTACTTACTTTTATACTTTGAACACAAGTACAAGGAAAACAAACATTCCACAGCGAGTTAGAACAAAAATCCTCAATTCGATTATCATTAGTTACACTTGCAGGGTGTAAGCGAGAACTTATATTGTGTGGCCATACGGGTTTGACAAACCCTCATTACGGACGGTTCGCTACCGTCTACGGATGAAATATATTTTCGAGAGACAGTGTATGTTCTAACACTATTGTGATGGGGTTCTATGGAAGGAAACGTTAAGTCTTGATAATTGGGTGCTCGCGAACAATACTTTTGGAATGCAAACGATTATGATAATCAACGTTATGGGAATACTAAATCTTGTGGTTCAAAAACAACGTTTATTACAAACACCTATGATTTCACCAACGTTTTTCGTTGACAGTTTTCTATATGTTTCTCAGGTTCATACTTGGCTATTTGATACATGCTTCCGCGTACACTCATACTTGATTGGAGTCTACCATGCATGCATACGCTAGGGATAGCATTTTTGGATTCAAACTTTTGTTTACATACTTACGCTATTTATAGCAACTGTGTTTTTCAACTTATATTATGTCGCAAGTTATTTCATTTATACTTTATGACTTTTGTAAACTTAGACTTGATGTCGAACGGTTTTGTAAACTAAACTTGCAAGTCTTGTACCTTTCAAATGAATGCGACATAATTTAGGTCAAACGAGTCTCATATAGGGACTACGACCACGCAACGGGACCTAAGTTAACGGCGCCGTCAATAACGGTTTTGGTCGGGTCGTTACAAGTGGTATCAGAGCGTTGGTTGTAGGGAACTAGGACGTGCATTAGTGTGTCTAACAGAGTCGTTAGGACGCATTAGTGAGTCTAGACTACAACCGGATAGTTAGCATTTGCATTCTGACATACATTTGCTATAGATAGCACTTACTTGACTACTTGTGCATTATACTTGAATCATTCTTAGGCAAACTTTTTAATGGTACCCAACCTTCATCATACGAACTCGTATTCCGCCACTTTTTGGTAACACACGTAAATTCATGATTCATACACGTATGGATGACGACGACTTCATTAGTCACACTTGTTCGGGAACTCTGTCTCCCGGATTGTTATTTGCCACCGTTTCAACTTACTATCGGTTTCCCACTGGTGTTTCTTACTATCTACTTTTTGGTGTTTCTACCATCACTACTCTAGGTGAGTATCGTCATCAACATTTATCACTACGGTTGCGTGCTACTCGTTATCATGACTCGTTACTCTTTTCATACCTGAATACATTTTTGTCTGACTCGAACCGCATTGACGTGAACAATCATTTATACACTTCCCTCGGGGAACGCTTCCTTAGATTTGCAGAAATTCTTTCGATTTAATATGAGTCACGTTTGAGACGTCGTTACATTTTGTTCATTTTAGGTCTTCACGATGACACGAACTTGAATCTATGGAGTGATGTGGGAATGGAGGTATGAGTTAGCGTAATATAACGACACTCGATCAACGTGGTTATATTACGGTAAGACATACCAAAGTTCTAGTGACACGTGATGGTGGTTAGACTCGATCAACCTAAACACCACCATGAGCCATGTACATGACTTCATCTATTCATGTTTGGACATCTGAAAACTCCGAGAATATTGATAACAACCATACCGGGGACACACCTTCGATTTTTGTCGAACTATACTTATGCTTCCGAATGAATTACCGATTCCTTTCGACTTCAACCGTATGTTACACGTGTATACTATCTCGTCCTCGCACAGTCTTATTGACTAACTACAATTTACTCGTTATGCTCGCATCGAGGCGGAAACTTCTCTCGCCTTACACTCGTAATTCTGGTTCAGGAAATCTTTTATTTTAAATTCTCAATGGAGAGAGACTCTTCACGTTATACTAGTATTCGCCTCGAGGGTGAATAGTCTCGACGAACGTATTTGGAAACCGATAAATCTTCAGCGACGCGAATTTTCTTGAGAAACTTGTCCTAACAAACTTGTTCAAATATACCTTACGGAATGTACTTTGTTTCGGATCGAGATCCTCGTTTCACTTCTAGATTTCGGAGTGCCTTACAAAAAGCCTCGGGACCACGTTTAGACATGAGTACCGCGTACCATCCAAAACCCGACGGATTGAACAAACATACGATTCAAACCTTGGAAACCGTAATACGAATTTGTGTTACCAACTTCAAACCACTTGAGAAAAGTCTTGCCTTTAACCAGAATCTCTTACCACGATAGTTATCATTCGATTCTTAACGTCACACCTTTTGAAACCACATGTGACCGGAAACGTCATTCTCTTTTGTCGAACAAAGTAAACGATGATCAATTCACCGGGGCCGAGCTTATTCATGAGCAATCGAGAGGATTTATTCATATTCAAGCAAGACCCAACGCGACTCGTAATCACCAGAAGCTATGCCGATGTTACACGTAAACCTTTCGAATTCCATGGGAAACCGCGTCACGTTAAAAGTCGCACTTTGAGGAGGTGTAATCCGTTTCGGGAAACATAGAAAGCTAAATCCGTGATATTTTAATCCTTTTGAAATCTTGGGGCGTTTTAGACCCGTTGCTAGCCGTTTAGATTTTTCGGCTCATTTCGAGTCTCCGTTTATCCTACATTCGATGTATCAACTTAAAGACGTGTTTTGTGAAACAAGAACTTGTCATTCCTTTTCGATAAGCTAACTATCGACAATAAACTTCATTCCTAGGAGGATCGGTTGAAACCATGAATCGTGAACCCAAACTCTAAGACGACGTTAAACCCCGACCGTCAAAGTTCGTTGAAATACCCTAGAACGTACTTCTCCCTCATTCGTAGAATTGGCAACACAAGATCTCGAGGAAGATTCAACAACTACTACTTCCAACTAAATTTCGGGACGAAATTTCTTTTGAGGTGTGGATAATGTAACATCCCGCGTTTTTCCGTTAAATTTATTTTAACACCGTCTTTTTTTTGACATCTCTCGTCACCTATATTTGTACACTTCGTTAACTAGTGTTCTTGATAATCCCGTTACTCGATTACAACATCTCTCGTTAACTTGCGTTTTAAAAATATTCGATCGGTTAAATTCCGCACCCGCTTTGAAACTCGAGGGACCGGAGTTGCCAAATGGGCAAACTAGTTGACTAGGTCAACTAGTCAACCCATTTTTCCACCATTCATTCATTCCATCATCTCCCTCATCTCCCTCATCTCTTTTCTCTCCATCTCAAGAACACACACATAAACCCATTCCATTCATTCATCATCTAAATTCAATCTTGGAAGCTCACAACAAATCCGACTACATATTCTTGATCCTCTCATCATTCTCTACGATTTGATACTAACTACACCGAGTTTGGGTAACTTTCTAAAAACTCTAGATTTCTATAAATTCGTGTTTTTGACTTGAAATTGTGTTAGTTAGTGTCTATGGCTCGTGTCTAGCATGAATATATGTTTTGTTTGCTCGATTTGTTGATTTGAGTAACTAGTTTGAACTTTTGAAGTGGGTTAGCTTAATCTTTGATTTTGGATGATTAAAAGTTGTTTAATTGTTAAAGTTCATGTTTTAATTGTGTTACTAGTATCATTAGCTACATTTTGATGTGTAGGTTGATTAAGAAAACTTCAAAAAAAACCCGATTAAGGATTTTGTGATGTTTGACTAGGGTTTGATAGACTTTGAAATGAACTTTTGATGCGTTGAATGCTTGTTAATGTTGTTAGTAAGTGTTTAGATGCAATGTATGCTTAATTACCTTCGAAACGGCATATCGTATGTGTAAATTGGATTCCCGAATCATAAAATACGTTTTACGAACTTGAAACTTTGAAAATAAACCTTTCTTGATCAATTGACGAGTTTTCGGTTATTGTAAATGATGTTTTTGCTTGATGAAAAGTGGTTAGTTGTATTCCTTGTCAAAATACCTTTCCAACGATATAAGATACTTGTTTTGGATGTTTACGGTTTAGGATTTATGGGTATTTGAAGTTGGATTCGTGCTTGAATGTGAAAACTGCCAGAATTTCTCTGCACAGGTAATGGCGCGGCGCGCCATACACCCGCGCGGCGCGCCAAAGTGGGCTGTCCAATTTTGTCAATTTTCGAATAATGTTTGCTATGCTACGCACCCCCGATTCACATGAGACTTGTTCTAACATGCTTATACATGAATAAAAACCTCAGAAAAATAGTTCGGGACCGAACCCGAACGTGTTGACTTTTTCGTTGACTTTGACCAAGTTTGACTTTTAGTCAAACTTAACTAAACACTTATGCAATCGTTCTAGTCTTTCTTTTATACTTGATTCTTGCATGAAACTTGACAACGTGATTCACATGCTATACTTTTCGAGTCGTAACGAGCCATAGGACTAATTGAACACATTTCACCCGACCTTGTGTCGTAACCGGTTAATTGATACAACTTATTTGTTTAGGTCAAGGCTAAACAACTATCATGCACACGTTTACTTTGTGAAGTACTTTTATACTCGTGCACTCAAGGTGAGATCATAGTCCCACCTTTTCAACAACTTTTTATACTTTTAAATTATGGGCTGAGAAACATATACTTTGTTACATTTTGTACTACTTACTTTTATACTTTGAACACAAGTACAAGGAAAACAAACATTCCACAGCGAGTTAGAACAAAAATCCTCAATTCGATTATCATTAGTTACACTTGCAGGGTGTAAGCGAGAACTTATATTGTGTGGCCATACGGGTTTGACAAACCCTCATTACGGACGGTTCGCTACCGTCTACGGATGAAATATATTTTCGAGAGACAGTGTATGTTCTAACACTATTGTGATGGGGTTCTATGGAAGGAAACGTTAAGTCTTGATAATTGGGTGCTCGCGAACAATACTTTTGGAATGCAAACGATTATGATAATCAACGTTATGGGAATACTAAATCTTGTGGTTCAAAAACAACTTTTATTACAAACACCTATGATTTCACCAACGTTTTTCGTTGACAGTTTTCTATATGTTTCTCAGGTTCATACTTGGCTATTTGATACATGCTTCCGCGTACACTCATACTTGATTGGAGTCTACCATGCATGCATACGCTAGGGATAGCATTTTTGGATTCAAACTTTTGTTTACATACTTACGCTATTTATAGCAACTGTGTTTTTCAACTTATATTATGTCGCAAGTTATTTCATTTATACTTTATGACTTTTGTAAACTTAGACTTGATGTCGAACGGTTTTGTAAACTAAACTTGCAAGTCTTGTACCTTTCAAATGAATGCGACATAATTTAGGTCAAACGAGTCTCATATAGGGACTACGACCACGCAACGGGACCTAAGTTAACGGCGCCGTCAATAACGGTTTTGGTCGGGTCGTTACATATACATATATATTTTCTTCAGATGTAATCATGGATTTAATGAGTTAAAATGATATTAAACTCATTTGCTTTTCGGTTGGAACTAGAATAAATAATCTCCAAAACTTTAGAGATTACATATTCGCCATGTCGAACGAAGATAAATGAGGTAGAACGATACGTAGAACGAAGATCATACTCAAAGTACAGATGGTGATATTGAAGCATGGATTATTGATGGTACTGGTGCTGTTATTGATGGTACTGTTGGTGCCGGTGATGTTGCTGAAGCTGGTACATTTTGCACCATATTCTCCGAATTGATTATTCGAGCGCGAAATTCGTTGACTTATTACTCCAGGATGATTGTCGGTCGGAACGAGCGAATGAATAAGGTTCAGAATTGTGGATAGAATATAATCTTGTCGAGTTACCCTGGAAATGAGACTGAAAATGGTGTCTCGAACAGGTTCGCCGGTAAACGATTCAGGTTCATTGTCAAGAGGTGAATTCGGTTGGTGGAAGGGATTGCCTTCTGCGCGTTTCCATTAATTAAGTCGACTATGAACCCATCAGATGAATTGATAATGGCTGATTGGTTGATTCATGCCGGTGACGCTGTTTTCGGAGCTTAGGTGAACATCTATGTCAGAATAGCTGTCGGAATAGCTATCGGAATCTGAGGGACTCGAACTGGTTGCAGGATTCATCTCATACGATCAGATGAAGGATTTTCGATAAGAAATAGATTATAGGATGTAGATTAGTACTCTGCAATACATAATTTACATATGCATATATAATACTAAAATCCCATAAGTTACGGAGGAATCTACGGAAGTTGTCAGGCAAAGTTACAGTAACAGATACGCTAAGATATGAAGTAGCAGATACGCTAAGATATGAATTTTGTCTATACACTATTCATGCAGTCAATGCAGTAAAACGTGTCTAGACTAAGAATGATAAGCAAGTGATTCTCTAAGAATGATAAGCAGGTAATTTTTGACACAAAATGATAAGCAAAACTTTTGACATGCAGACACGGTCGAAGTCCAGACTCACTAATGCATCCTAACGACTTATCAGTTAGACACACTAATGCAGACATGGTTCGCTAAGACCACCGCTCTGATACCAACTGTGAAGACCCGTCCTAATCCATCCGGACGAAGTCCATATCGATTACAAACGATTCACAACAGTTGATTACATCGCGAGGTAATTGACCTCTATATGATAAATTTTACAAACATTGCATTCGTTTTTAAAAGACAAACTTTCGTTACATCGACAGTTGACAGGCATGTAAAGCATTTCATAATATATCCAAATATAATTGACTTAATAATAATCTTGATGAACTCAACGACTCGAATGCAACATCTTTTGAAATATGTCATGAATGACTCCAAGTAATATCTCTAATATGAGCAAATGCACAGCGGAAGATTTCTTTCGTACCTGAGAATAAACATGCTTTAAAGTGTCAACCAAAAGGTTGGTGAGTTCATTAGTTTATCATAAAGAATCATTTCATAATTTTAATAGACCACAAGATTTCATACTTCCATTTCTCATAATCATACGTCCCATGCATAGAGACAAAAATATCATTCATATGGATTGAACACCTGGTAACCGACATTCACAATATGCATATAAGAATATCCCCATCATTCCGGGATCCTCCTTCGGACATGATATAAATTTCGAAGTACTAAAGCATCCGGTACTTTGGATGGGGCTTGTTGGGCCCGATAGATCTATCTTTAGAGTTCGCATCAATTAAGGGTGTATGTTCCCTAATTCTTAGATTACCAGACTTAATAAAAAGGGGCATATTCAGTTTCAATCATTCAACCATAGAACGTAATTTCGATTACTTGTGTCTATTTCGTAAAACAGTTATAAAAGTTGCGCATGTATTCTCAGCCCAAAAATATAAAGGGTAAAAAGGTAGATGAAACTCACCAAATGTATTTTGTAGTAAAAATACATATGACGACATTAAACAACTGAACAATGCAGGGTTGGCCTCGGATTCACGAACCTATATCAAATATATATATTAACATCTATACTTGTAATCGAATAACTAAGTTTATATATAAATAGTGATATAATTGTTGTTTTAGTAAGTCATATACTTTTATCAATAAGTAATTTAAATATTTCTATTTTTGTGTACCTTAACTAATTAATTAGTATTTATTTTAAAACGTTAATATAGATATGTTATATGTATTAACTATAGTGTTATATAACTAAGAATCATTTGATAACATAATATAAATGATAATGAATAAAAAGTTATATTCTTTTATAATAATAATATTAGTAACTATACTTAATAATGATAACAATGATAAGTATGATAATAATTTTAGAAGAAATATTGTTAATACTAATAATAATAATAGTTTTAATGATAATAATACTTATATTAGTAATGAAGACGAAAATTTTAAATAAAATACCTTTGTTAAAATATATAATTTTAAAAATGATAATACTAGTACTAATGCTAATAATAACAATAACAATGATATTAATATTTATATAATGACATTAATATAATAATAATACTTTGTATTATGATAGTAAAACTAATGAAATTCATAATAATAAAATCACTAACTAATAACAACAATAATAATCATAATAATAATAATAATAAAACTAATACAAATTTTTAATATAAAAAAAAACTACCTCAAAAGAAGCCTAAAAAGAAAAAACTGCTGCGAAAGAGACTCGAACCCGTGACCTCTCGCTTAACACAAACATCCTTAAACCATCGCCCCATCTATTTCATTTCTGTTTTAACTCCCAAACTAAATCTAAATAATCCGTTTTTTTTTTAAAAAACAAAAGAAGTGGCTTCGGCCCAACTGAAAACATATTTAACTCGGCCCAATCTTCCATAATAGGACTCGGCCCAATCTTCCATAATAGGACTCGGCCCAACTACCTATTACCATCCAACACCTTGTGCAGATAATTGATGAGAAAGAAAAATAAAATAAACCATGGACGCCTAGGTTCGAACTCAGGACCTCTCATTAACCCGAAACACTTCTAAGCCATCACGCCATTTCTGCTTTTCTGATTAAAGTTACCTCTTAAATATATATAACTCGTACTGTACTGACGGCAGCTTCCTCCTTCTTCATAACAATAGATCCAATACAACTCAGTACCCAACAAATTGAGTTACAAAAAATTATTTAGGCTTTATAACAGAAATATTTAGATTAGGTTTAGATCAAAACGAAGATAAAAAAAATAAAAAATTATACAGCACCCTTGCTGCTGCTGTTCGTCGAGTGAAGAGAAAAAAAAATGATTTGCTTCGTGGTACGTTTTTAGCCAAAGGTTATAACACGATTTATGTTTCAAATCACTCCTAGAAGCTGTAACAATTATCAATTTAACTCAAATTGAATCAAATCATTCGAATTTTTCCGAAGAACAATTGTTGACTTTTTGATAATACAAGTTTGACTCCAAAATTAAAAATGGTTATAAGGAATTGGAAGTTAATACTTTGCAGAAAGATTAATTAAAGGTTTCCTAATAAAACTACATTAATAGTTTTTGAAATAGAAAACAAATTCGCGTTTTGACAAAAAAGTTTCACTACAGAGTGTGTTCATGGGTTCTTCGGGTTTTTGGATAAAGTTTATGAAATTTAAAAGTTGTAACCATGTACTTGTGATTTAGTTGATAGTGGTAAGTCGATTAATATCACTTTTAACAGAATTGGATTGTTTATATATAAAACTTGCTGGTCGACAGAAATTTATAACAAGGACAGAAAATAAAAAATAAAAAAAATATAAAAGTTGGATAAGCTCTCTAACAGAATTTGTAATCTTGTGAATTTGAAGTTGATTGCTAACAACTTACAGACAGAACCAAAAGCTAGCTACAGGTCGATGGGGATACATAACAAATTCGTACGCCTTTTTCCTTTTTAATATGTTATATAATTAATAATGATAATTAATAAATATCTTAGTAATTATAATAATACTGATTACTAACACTTATATCCATAATAATATATTGCTAAAAAAATACTAATAATAATAATTTCTAAAGAGTAATAAAAATACTGCTATAATAATAATAATAATATTAATAATAAAATTAGTGGAAGTTTTAATATAAAGATAAGTGTACAAATAATTAATAGTAGTGATGCCAATAACTACAAAATGATATTAATAATATTATTATTGATAATAATAATAGTAATAATAATAATAATACTAATTAATAATGATAATAATAATATTAATATTAATATTTATATATATATACCAAATGGTATATCTATATGTTATATCTATATTTAATATAATGATGTTAATAGTACTAATGTTGATATTAATCTTGAAAGTGATAATAATATTACTTTTAGTAACTATACTTTAATTTATAATTTAATTTAATATCTTAATATTATTATGTAATATAATATATTATATAACAACATATACTGAATATTTAATAGTTACACATTATATATATATATATTATGTAATTGTATTTACATATTAGTTACATCATATATATGTAAATATGAATACCTTACTAATGTTTTATATATATAATTATTATATATCTATTTACTATATTAAATTAGTTCATAATAGAGATAGATATTATAAATTTCAACACATAATATTTATATCTTTTATATTATCATATACATATAATAATAATTATGCATAGTTATCATATATGTTTATATATGGATTCTTTTTAATAAATACTTTATTATATTATATATTATTTTACACATTTAGTTCTACTGATTAATTTGTATTTTAATATTTCACATTATTATTTATAAACATATATATATATATATATATATATATATATATATATATATATATATATATATATATACATACATATTTATTAACAACAATTATTCGTGAATCGTCGGGAATAGTCACCGCTTAAATGAATACATGAACACAGTTCAAAAATTGTTGAGACTCAACATTACAGACTTTACTTATCGTGTTAGAATCATATAAAGATTAAGTTTAAATTTGGTCGGAAATTCCCGGGTCATCACACTACGGGCACTAACTCCTCCCATACTGGAAAATGGTATGCTTTAGTACTTCGAGTTCATATTATACAGATGGATTTCTGTTTTGGGGATATTCTATATGCATGATGTTAATGTCGGTTACCAGGTGTTCAATCCATATGAATGATTTTTAAACACTTGCGAGTGTATGATTATTGAATAAAGGAAATCTTGTGGTCTATTAAAATTATGGAAATGATTGATTACGATAAACTAATGAACTCACCAACCTTTTGGTTGACACTTTAAAGCATGTTTATTCTCAGGTATGAAAGAAATCTTCCGCTGTGCATTTGCTCATTTTAGAGATATTACTTGGAGTCATTCATGACATATTTCAAAAGAGGTTGCATTCGAGTCGTTGAGTTCATCAAGATTATTATTAAGTCAACTATAGTTGGATATATTATGAAATGGTATGCATATCGTTAACTTTCGATGTAAGGAAAGTTTGTCTTTTCAAAACAAATGCAATGTTTGTAAAATGTATCATATAGAGGTCAAGTACCTCGCGATGTAACCAAATGTAATGTATTCGTCCAGATGGATTAGGACGGGTCGTTAGATATTTTATTCGCCTGGATCTGATATGTGGATGATCTATATCTACAAGATAAATTATATAAGGAATGGCTATATCTCTTACACAAGTAAATCATTTACTGTACGAGTGTTATTTTATTTTTATGAATAATAAAGATAACTGAAGTATTATGTTTTTAATTGTTCCCTGGGATTTCTCAACGTGAATTTTTTGATTGCGTGCAGCATTTGTATAACATATTTACCGTCTTTGGGTGTGGAGTTATACGAACGTTTGACTTCGGAAATCTTTCGTCTGTAGCGGATGGCGCCATTTGACCAAGCATATTTCCGTTAACCAGTCTGGATTGGTTCCCGGTTATAGTCTTGAGCGCAAAAAAATGGGGTGTTGGGCCTAGAAAGGTATTGATTGTTCATTCTCCGGACCGAATACCGTGAATAACCCCATCGGAGATGGGGATCTCGGGAGGGTGGTTAACGACCAATTCCAGGTAGGGCTTACTTACCGCCTTATGAGACTTACGATGCCATGTATGGATATGGCTTACGAATTTCCTTGTGGAAGGTAGAAGGTTTTCATCCTCGAGGGATTCGTATGAGTGTGGAGCGCAGGAGCTGGGGCCTGACCGTGAAGCCACTAGTGATATATGTTCACTCTCCAGAATAACCTCTTTTGATTGGTTGAAAAAGAATCGGGACAATTAATTTAAGACATCGTAAAATAAAATAATGTAGAATAGATTATGTAGAATAGATTTGGAAAAAGTAAATTGGTGCGTATGAATCTCATTATCATCTCCCAAAATATAACCCCCAAATTCCATTCTTTCTTTCTTTCTTTCTTTCTTTCTTTCTTCGCGGGCTTCTCTAGGAACACAGAAAAGAAAAATGAAGCAGAAAAACCTCTGTTCACTAAGCAGCTGCTGTATTTCACACGAATTTCACAAATCAGCAACAAAAAACCCTAACAAAATCGCAGTCATTCATTCTTCTCTGCGTCACCGTGACAGCAATACTACCAGATCCGCCACGTCACCGTCTCTTCAACATCCTCCTGTGTACGCAGATGACGTAAGCTTCACATATTCGGAGCTTCTAGAAGCCGTTGATTCCCTTAGCTCTCATCTCCGGTTCATTATTGACGGTGGCGTTGATCCTGCCGTTATTCTACCTTCTTTAGGTATATAATAATTATCCATTTTTATATTATATTATATGCATAGTTAATAGTTATAGTTCTTTTATTTTAATTTATTTTATTTGAGTTACTTATGTTTGATGTCATTTTACGTTATAAGTAAAAAGCATTATATGTAGCGTTTTGCTATTCTATTAATAAGTGAGATTAGCAGTCAACTGTAATAAAGTTATCTGTCAAATTAGGTTTAAGTAAGTTAATGAGTTATAGATTGATTGACATATGAAATAGTAAATAATTTCAGTATAAATTTGGTTGAGTACTTATCATTGATATGAATAATAATAACGTCAAACTTGATGTGAAATATTAAAGTATGAATCAAAGTCTAGCAGTTAAACAGTATTTAAGTTACTCATTGTAATTAAGTTAAGTTGCTGAGTTACAAATTGATAAACATTTAAGGAAATATTATTGTAGTTTTCGTATAGTTGACTTACATATGTTTGATGCTATTTTTTATGAATTATTATAAAAATTAAAGTATTAGTATTTATTTTGTTTTGTTTTGATGTTGAACAAGTGAGGTTTGAAATTTGACATCATTGAAGTTATATGTTGAGATAGGTTTAAGTCATCTAGTACTAACAATCTATTTAAGTCATCTAGTGAAACAAATGAAGGAAATATATTTCGAGTAGAAAAAAAAGTTACAAATGACCAGTAAGATAAGTTATAAGACAATCCAAACAAGTTTGAAATGAAATAAAACTAACAATCTAGACTCGTAACCAGGAAGATTCAACTACATGTTACTCCTATAAGAACTATATTACAATGCTTGACTTGAAAATATCAGGGAACCATTTAGTTTGATAGACTTAGACAACCCCGTCTGTTCTTCCCCTGTGCTGTAAGTATAAAATTATATCCGTGTACTGTGGACACAATATTTTATGATCTGACAAGCTGGTTCCTGATAGCCAGAACATATGTATGAACTTTGTTGAAACACATTAATTTATTTTGGTAGCTGTTCATGTGATCCTTACCAAATTCTATTTTTTTTTTCAGGCCTTCGCCCTATAGATCAGTCTGCGAATACCCCACGGATCGTGGGGATATACATGGTTCCTTCTGTAGAGTATATTATATCCGTTCTTTCTGTAATGAGATGCGGGGAGGCTTTTTTGCCACTAGACCCTTCATGGCCAAAAGATAGAGTGTTATCTGTTGTTTCTTCTTCAACAGCCAGCCTTATTCTATGTGGTTCTAATCTGCTTAATGGAAGTCACCAGATCCATGATTTTAATTGGCTCGCTGACAGTGCTTGCTGTCCCGTTCTAGTTGTATCCATGAAAACTATTCTTAACAAATACTTTGCTTCCCATTCTTTGCCTCAGTCATGTGCTGTAAGACCATTCAGTTACTTGATGTATACCTCTGGATCAACTGGAAAACCTAAAAGTGTTTGTGGTACAGAACAAGGTGAGGAATACATATAAATCTTCATGATGCAATTGGGTGTTAAAAATGTAATACAGTAATCTATTAAATGGATGCTTATGTCATTAAATTTATTGTTTTTGTTATTTGTTACAAGACTGGGACTAAATTTAGTACTTGTTCTTATCTAATCATTTACTTTTTAAGTTCTCATTTTATGTGAGATTTGCATTTTATTCAGGTCTTCTGAACCGCTTCTTATGGATGCAAGACATGTATCCTTTACATGGTGAGGAAACTTTGCTATTTAAAACCTCTGTGGGGTTCATTGATCATTTGCAAGAAATTCTTGGAGCTCTACTTACCAGTTGTACTTTGGTTATTCCTTCTTTCCGTGTGCTGAAAGAAAATATACTTTCGATATCTGAGTATTTACAGGTATGTTAACATAAAGTAGCAGCACGTTTTTTAAGGCAAACCTACATCTAACTCATACTAAATATATTTACGACGACACAATAAATTGAAACGAGAAAATCGCTATGCCAAAGACCCTTTGGTCAAAAGCAGTAGTTGTAGCCAAATTGAAACGACCAAATCGTGATCACCTGATAAGAGGATGCCACTAGTGGCTACCTTCCTTACATAACACATTCTATCATATTGTAATGACGACTCTGATCATACGTACATCATAGTCATATCTGCTTATTGTTTGTTATATACAAATATAATATAATTGTGCCTTGTAGACATTTACATAGTATTCTTTATTCCTATATTTTCCCTGCTGGGATATTGTTATATATTCACCATGTTAGCATATCCTTATATTCTTCATGTTGACGTACTTATATTCGCTCATTGGTAAACTTTAAAATTCTCACATTGTTTACTTTGGTATTTTATAATTCGTCACATTGACATTTTAAAATTTGTCACCTTTTCATGCTAAAATTCGGTGCCAATCTTATATTCGGCATGTTGGAAATCTCAAATCATCAAATTGAAGTCCTCATGCAATGGTGTAGCAGACAGTCAGACTCCAAGATAAAGTTTACATGCCACAAAATGTTTTCGTTTTCCAGTTATATGTTTAGAAATGTTCATGTACTTAGTAAACATGAATAGTGAGACATGGCTAAGAGTTAATCAAATAACTATTAGGCTAATTGGTTACTTAAAGTATTCTAATAGGGACTCATCTTCTCAAGGACTAAATTTAGAATTTTAATTATACCTGAAGTCTTGTGCTTTATGTGTTATCATGATGTGAGTAGATATATTCTGTTGGAGGCCATTTGTTGTAGTTTATATTGTTTTAGACCGCGCGTTGTCCTTTAAGAAGCTGGTATTTTACTGAATGTCATCGATCTGATATAACTGGCAGGACTACTCTATCAATAGGCTTGTTGCTGTACCATCACTAATGAGGATGCTTCTTCCAACTTTTCAAAGTTCAAATATTACATCGATTCAGAGATCTTTAAAATTGTTAGTACTAAGTGGAGAAATTTTGCATATATCCTTATGGAATTCTCTTACAAAGTTACTACCTGATACTTCCATTTTAAATTTATATGGTAGTACCGAGGTGAGCAGAAGATTCTGTCTTACTTACAAAAATTACTCAATAGATATTTTTTGTTGTGTATATTCACTTGTTATACCCTCTAATGTAATTTTAACTTAATCCAAGGTTTCAGGTGATTGTACATATTTTGACTGCAAAAGATTAACATCAATCTTAAAGACAGAGTCACTCAGCACTGTTCCAATAGGAATACCTATTCCTAACTGTGAGGTGGTGCTTGTTGGAGAAGATGCACCTAACAATGGAGAGTTATACGTTTCTGGATCTTGTACTGCGATAGGATACTTTAATCATGAAATTACGCATCTCAAATCTGTAAACATGCTTCCAGAATATTCGTTTTGCTGTTCTGATGATGAGAAAGAAAGTAAAATTTACTTTAAAACTGGTGATTTTGCTAAAAAACTTCCAAGTGATGACTTGGTTTTTGTAGGAAGAAATGATCGTACTGTAAAAGTGAATGGCAACCGAATTGCATTGGAGGAAATTGAAAATACTATAAGAGAACATGAATATGTGGGTGATGCTGCTGTGATATTGAATAATGACGAAGGAGAAATTTCATATCTCGAAGCATATATAGTTACAAAAATAGGGTACGATTCTGTTAAAAGTGTTAGTTGGTCTCTTCGAGGTTGGTTGGTTGATAAACTTCCATTGGCTATGATTTCTAGTCGGTTCTTCTTCGTTGATTCATTACCATTGTCTTCATCTGGGAAGGTTGATTACAAGTTATTGGCCAGTTTAAGGTGTACTATGTCAGAAATTTCCAGTGAAAACGAGAAAGTTCCTGACAGCCATCTCTTGCAAACAATAAAAGAGGTTTCACATTATATGTTTATATTGCTTGTATACATTTGTGTAATGAAGGATCAATTAGTGCTAGATAACTTTCTAATAACTGATGGAACTTTAGGTCACCTTAATGCTCATGTTCATAGCACTATTGTAGTGTTTAATCTTTTGGTTAGAACAGTTGACATTCATAGTTGATGATGCAGGCCTTTTGTGATGCCTTGGGGACTAAAGAGATTGCTGACACCGATGATTTTTTCGTAATTGGTGGTGATTCAGTCTCAGCAGCACACACTTGTTATAAATTAGGAATCAATATGAAAATGTTGTATACTTTTTCTACTCCATTGAAGCTGGCGATGTCTCTTTTGAATCATAAATTAGGTGATGACACTATATTAGATATGGAGGTGTTGGCAACGGGCCCACAAGTTCTTGCTGAACATAAAGATACTGATCTAAAATCTAATAAGCCACGTGGTAGGTTATCCAGTAAACTTGGTGATGATGAGTATCATCCTCACAAGGTTTATAAATTAGATGGTGATTTGAATGTTGATAACACTTCGTTTGCAATTAGTCGTTGTAACAAAGTAATGTTTGGAGAGAAACATATCATGAGTAGATCATTTCAAGCAACATGGTTTCTTGAAGAAAAAGCTTCTATAAGAGAACTATGGAAAGTTCATATGGAGTCTTGTGTTGATGCGTCGCCACTAGTTGTTGCAAGAGAAAATGACATTTTTGTGTACATTGGATCTCATTCACACAAATTTATCTGCATAAAAGCATCAAGGCAAGTGTCTATTTTAACTGGATAAATTTGTTTCATTATTCAAAAGTTGCAGATCATCTGAATTGTTAATTCTCCATCACATGAACTGCACAGTGGTTTTGTTCAGTGGGAGGTACAATTAGAAGGAAGAGTTGAGTGCTCAGCTGCAATATTGGGTGATTTTTCTGAGGTTGACTTATAGCTATCAAATCATTATGTATATCTATATATGTATATTCAATATGTAATGTATGTATTTTGGCAACATGTGTTATGTTCTAGGTAGTAGTTGGGTGCTACAAAGGAAACATATATTTTCTGAATTCCTTGAATGGAATCATCAGCTGGACTTACCAGACAGGTGACGAAGTAAAGGCACAGCCATTGGTCGACAAACAAAGACATTTAGTATGGTAATGTTCACCTTTTTCACGAACGTTTACTATTTCATATGTAATGCATTGATTTGATAATGTATAAATATCCCTACTAACTTTATAAACTAGTTATGTTTTACAATATACTGATATACAGGTGTGGATCTTATGATCATAATCTCTACGCCCTTGATTATCGACGTTACTGTTGTGTCTACAAGCTAAATTGTGATGGGAGTATATATGGGTCACCTGTTATAAATGAAGTGAGTTTACGTAATTACCTGATGTAATTCATCATATTGTCTGTTAGATCACAATCACAATTGTTCTCGCATATTCAGTTACTTATGAGCACTCATAAACCATTATTATGTTGTTCAATTATAAAGGATGATGAAAGGCTTTACTTTGCATCCACCAATGGTAGTATGACCGCATTATCGTTAAAGGTACAGTGCAATATTAAATTTGAGTTTGCTATCAATGTTTATGTCAATTTACAAAGCTTATCTGTCTAAATTTGTACAGGAGGTACCATTTAGTGTGTTATGGCTGCAAGACATGGGATCTCCAATTTTTGGTTCTCTCTCTATTGATCATGTTAGAGGAAACGGTATATGCACTTTTCCCTTCACATTTGAATTTTTATCTGCATCATCCAAGAGAGTTATAAAAGTACTTAAACTTTGCCTGATTAGTTTTCAACTCGTCAAATGTAATAATGTTGATATACAGTTACAGAAACACTAAACCCTTATTTTATTAATATACATTTTTGTTGAAGTGGTGCATCTTGTCATACTATTTACAGTTAAATAATAATGTTGAATCACAAGTACTGGGGATTTACCTTATAATTTCTAACATTTTTGTTTATGCATGCCATTGAGTAGTGTATGTACATATAAAGCTTTAAGAATTTACTTGTACGCTTTTGGCAGTCATTTGTTGTTTGGTGAATGGACATATTGTTGCTGTTGATGCAAATGGATCCATCCTTTGGCGTGTAAGATTCATTCTCTATCTTCATATTATGCATATTTATATTTATATATGAAATTAAATTTTTATACCTATAAATGTCTCTTATACTAGATCTTATCTCTGGATGCTTTAATTTATTCCAGGGAATAACTGGAGGACCAATTTTTGCTGGACCATGTGTATCCCATGTTCTAAAAAACCAGGTTAACTTTTCTTATTATTGGACATAATTCTGTTTATCTGTGGAATTTAATTTTCACCCTTATATTCATTCGAAGTTGAAATGGTTACTCACATATCAGATATTGATGGTAGCATTTGTGTGCCTGTTTTACTCTTATATTTTCTATAACAATTATACAATTTAATATATTTCAGGTTTGTAGTTAAATGCTCAAAGTTGTTTGTTTTGTTTCATCTGACAGGTGGTTATATGCTCCAGAGATGGCAGTGTCTATTCATTTGGTTTGGTAATGACCTCTGTTGATCGCTTTAACACTTTATACCTGCATCGATGACAATTTTGTGATCTGAATAATGATAATAACTGCAGGAGAATGGATACTTACTCTGGAAACACGATTTGGGTGATCCAATTAGTTCGTCTGCTTATATAGATGAGAACTTGCAGTTTATATCTGATAATTCAGTTACTTCAGACAGGTAATTAAAGCTCATATGAATAACTATGTGAACGCCTTCATTACTTTTCACACTGATTTTTGTCAACTTTTGTTCAGGCTAATATGTGTTTGTACCAGTTCTGGAGTTATAGTTCTACTCAGAATCAACTTAGAGTGTGTTGAAGAGAAATATGTGGTGCGGGAACTTTGTAGGTTGGACATTAAAGGAGCTATTTTCTCTTCCCCAGTGATGATTGGTGGCAGGATTTTTGTTGGTTGTAGGGATGATTATGTACATCGTCTTGGGATCAAGAATGAAATATAAACTAATGAAAAGTGGCCCCTGGTTCCGTCCACCTGAAATTTGTTTGGTTCATTGACTCGAAGCTTGTAGAATTGCATCATCAATCATTGCTGCAGTTAACATTTGTTGCCCAAAATCAATGATCTTGCATTGAGGTAGGAAAATTAGGTGAGTTAAATTTGTTTGGTAATTGGTAAAATGGGTATTTCTTATTATGGGTTGGGACATGACCCTTTGACATGAAAGGAAGTTTTTACCTTTTCTGAAATTATAAATAAGTAATGTATTACATGTGGGTAAATGGGTCTGGTTTTCCATGTCCAAACTACCCGGGGAGGATGACTATTTTACTCACATGTACGCAGCCTAATGGTTTATCCCATGACAGTTTCCGACCCTCTATGAGATATGCTGCTAGTGAGGTTTGAACGGTTGAATTTGAGACCTCTTGTGATGATAATGTATTGCATGAACTATATTATTATAATAAAATATTATTTCGGTATAATTGTTTAGGATTTTATAAACATTGGAGTACACCTGTTAAAGAGCACATAACCCAAATAATCGAATTTAGTGATTAATGGGCCAAAACTGACCCATATAAGTTTCGTTTCAGAGCATGGATTTTCCAACACGATTTTTCATTATTGTATCAAGTGATGGATCTTTCGAAGAAGTGTGATAGTATCGAATTATATAGAGGAAGAACTGCAATAAAATATCCAAGCTCTTAACAGGTGAATATTCAATACTTGTCTTTCGAGTTATTTAATCAATTTTGTCTTATATAGAATGATTAGGCTTATGTCTCTCTGTATTTTCCTTTTATATATCGTATAACTGATGTATTCTAAAAAGTAGGGCGAAAATATATAAATAGGTCGATTTTGATTTCGATTTCTTTCTAGGGGAGAATTTCATCTTTATTGTCAAAAAGGTTGAATAGTTATCCCCAGTAATACTCGAATACATAAAATCTCATGTATTGCATTAGTAAGAAAAAAGTTTATATTATAACAAAAGGAGATGCCTCATATTTTCTGTTTTCAGGGGGTAAGGTTGTACATGACGATCAACTACTAACCAATCCACGCTATAAAAATTTCAAAATGACTTCATATTAGAACCAACCACAATGCAATTAAGTAATTAAAACTCCAGAAGCGAATGCCACTTACCTTACCACTATATAGATTTATGTAATCGTCATAGTTTAGAAGCTAAGTCAAAATACATTCAGAGAACGAGTACGTTCACAAACTCATAAACATCCACACGACACAAGCAGAAGACAGACACGACCATGAACACGAATAGAACACGAAAAGTCGAAAACAAACAATAACTCAAAAAACACACAATTACACATGAAACTAAAACAGAACGAACACACACACTACACACGGACACAACCAAGCACGGAACAAGGTTTGTAGCATCTAATCTTGCCAACCACTTGCTACCAAATCATTCGTTTAATCCTTCAGCCCCCCTCCTATCCTCACTAAGGACATCATCCCCAACATCCAACAAAGCTAGACTTTCTTGGTATTTGTCAATATAAATCGAGTCCTCCATTATAAACCCTCTGCATTCCGAATCATAATATCCCACATTGCGATCACGTATCTTCGTCTTTCTATATCTAGCCCCCATGAGTAGTTCCCCATTGTCTCTAATTCTCAAAACTCGGCCCAAATCTATTCTACCATAAGATATTTTACATATTTCTTCCCAAGAGTTTTGTTTCTCATAATTGTTCAAAGCCCACATGTTATATTTACTTGCTCCTCTCGAATGCAACTGAAGACGCATAGGTTTTATCACAATCAACCGCTCATTAAATAACTCAAGCTCTAAGTTTATTGGGGATTCATCATCTAAAGGTTCAGGCAATTGAATTTCTTCAAACATTTCTGCACTCACATCAAATTTCATGATTGAACATTGCGTAATTATGTGCCAACCGTGAGACACCCAACGATACATTATCCAGTACACGCAACCGTTTAAATACACGGGTGACCCCTTGAAATAAATGCAAAGAAAATCAGAAGGAAATGGGATTGCCCTCCAAATGGCAGTTTTCACGCCATATATGTCAACCTGAAATCATAATTCAAACAATTAGTAATAGGTTCTAAAAGATTAGTATAAATTCAGTTGTAATATATTAAAATTATATAGAATTTAAGAATCATATACATGTAAAGCAACACTTGCCTGAGGTCTAGGGGAATAGTGATAATTGTAAGCCAATCGGACAACCTTATAATCATCGGTGACCTTATCGTACCCAAATCCTAGAGCTACAGAGTAGTTCAGCATACGTCTTATGCGCATCATAGGAGGAAAAATAGGTAGTTTTATTCGAATTGATGGATTCCACAGAATGATTTTTTCTTCTTTGTATGCGCATTTTTTATGACCAAGGCATACAACACCATCGATACTCCCAATTATCCTCAAATAGTATCTGGGGCAAGGGGTGCAATTGAAAGGAAATTCAATAACAGTATCTGGATCAACAGTCAAAGCTAGACTGTCATGATGCACACTGTACATTTCCCTGTCGTGCATCAAATCATAGCGACGCATAAGCAAACGGGGGTTTGATTTGTTGTATTTTTCGAGATAAAAGATTTGGAATTTGTTGGAGGTTTTATTGAAAATTTCGTGTAGGGTAAAATAATCGATAGCCGGATAAATCACTGAATCGTGGTATCACTTTCCGAAAGTAATTATTCGACCCTTATTGCCTGGGTTACACGAATATCACTTTGGGATAAGACAGAGATTAGTTCTTGTTATTGGCAGTAAACAAGAACTCTTTTGCATAAGAGTATTAAGGTGTTTTTCGTATATCTTATTCTCATAAATGATAGTCCTTATTTATAGGCACCCAAAAACAAGTATTATTCCACGATGGAGATGTTTCACTAACTAATTTTGTTTTCAAATCTAAAACAAATCCTTTACATAAAGTTGTTTGTTTTATTTCCAACAACCAAATCTAGGAAATCGTTTTCAAATCTAAAACAAATCCTTTACATAAAGTTGTTTGTTTTATTTCCACGATGGAGATGTTTCACCTAGTGCAAGAATAATACTTCCGTAATCACTCAAATTTGTGATAATGGAAAACCACTTTCGGGTCCGGACAATCTATCACTTAATGGGTGTACACTCCGTACCTCCTAACCCATTTACAAGTGTAGATTAAATCCCTCAATTACACTAAATTTCCAACAATCCTCCTCAATTTAGTGCAATTCGTTTCATGAGAATTAAACAAATTAAAACAAAAACTTATGCATAAATGAAAATATCTTGAAGATTGAATTTTCATCTTAGTACATTACACATTCCAAATATTCGAGAATCAGGGTGTTCTAAGAATTGAACCCTTCAACCCATTTGAATAACTGAAAATAATATACACATAAGTTTTCAAATACTCTAAAGCTATCCTGACACTTTACAAGCCATGTGTCCATATCCTTTCATGAATGTATCCAAAGCTAAAAGTCCAAGCTTTGTTGAAGCGGCAAAACTTCACATTCACATAGGTAGTTCACTTCAGTCATGCACCTGCTCTTGCACTTTTTCAAATGAACTGTTAAGAAGCTAGACTTCAACCTCACCTTCAGCAGGTCCGAGTACATACCTTACCTTGGGATGATATAAAATTTATGTACTCCAAATTTCTAAATATAAGCCTTCCGCATTGAATTCAACTTCTAATTTTCATTGGAAGGGAATTGGGTATCTTATAATTAGAAATTTATGTGGACTTTAAACCCATCCCCACAGCAGACTTGTCAACCAAGTCTCTTGCCAATCCCTTCGTCAAGTGATCAGCTAAATTCTGTTGTGACCTCACGAACACTATAGAAATCAGCCCATTCATGATGAGTTCACGAATCATGCTATGTCTGACACCTAAGTGTCTAGATTTTCCATTGTACATCTGGCTATAAGCCTTTGCCAATGTCGCAGCACTATCACAATGGATAGACATGGGTGCTATAGGTTTAGGCCATAATGGTATCTCATGGATCAAGTTTCTAAGCCATTCTGCTTCTTTACCAGCAGCAGCTAAAGCAACAAACTCAGATTCCATCGTTGAGTTGGTAATACATGTCTGCTTCTTAGAAGCCCATGAAATAGCACCTCCCCCAAGCAAGAACACCCAACCACTCGTTGAAGAATGATCTTCAATATTGGTTATCCAACTTGCATCAGAATATCCTTCTATTACCGAAGGAAATCCACTGTAAGATAAACTATATGCCATAGTTTTCTTTAAATACTTCAGTACCCGCCTAATTGCTTGCCAGTGATGAGTACTAGGATTACTAGTATATCTACTCGGTTTTCCCACAGCAAAAGCAATATCCGGCCTTGTACAAGTCATGGCGTACATCAAACAGCCAATCACCTGAGAATACTCAAGTTGTGATACAGCTTCACCTTGATTAGGTATAAGCTTCTCACTTGGATCAACAGGGGTACTCACAGGAGTACATTCAAAGCAATTGAACTTTTTCAATACCTTCTCAATATAATGAGATTGACAAATCGAAATTCCTTTGCTTTCACGTTTGATCCTAATGCCAAGGATAACGTCAGCCTCCCCCATATCTTTCATGGAGAATTTTGATGACAAAAATTCTTTCGTTAAATCAACCTGACTTTGGTCAGTCCCAAAGATTAACATGTCATCAACATATAGACAAATTATAACTCCTTTACAAGAATCATCAAATTTACTATATACACATTTATCTGCTTGGTTTAATTTAAAACCACTAGATAAAACCACTTCATCAAACTTCTGATGCCATTGCTTAGGTGCTTGTTTCAAACCATATAAGGACTTCACAAGTTTGCACACCTTGCCTTCATTTCCTGGCATGACAAAGCCCTGAGGTTGGTTCATATAAACCTCCTCATCCAAATCACCATTCAAGAATGCTGTCTTCACATCCATCTGGTGAATAACCAGATTGTGAATTGTAGCCAAAGCAATCAGCAGTCTAATGGTAGTGATACGTGCCACAGGAGCATAAGTATCAAAATAGTCAATTCCAGACTTTTGTCTAAAGCCTTGAATGACTAACCTTGCCTTGAACTTTTCAATAGTTCCATCCACCTTCATCTTCTTTTTGAAAATCCATTTGCAACCCAATGGTTTGCAACCAGGAGGTAGATCAGCTAACACCCAAGTGTTATTGCCCATGATGGAATCCATCTCATCATTAATTGCCTCTTTCCAGAATGCAACATCCTGAGACCTCATTGCTTCATCATATGTTTTAGGATCATCATCAACATTGAAACAATACGAATATTGGGTAGAAGCATCATCCCTGGAACCTTCAATTAAGTATAACTGAAAATCAGGTCCAAATGATTTAGGTTTCCCTTTTCTTTTGCTTTTTCGAATCTCAAGTGACTGATCAACAGCCTTTTCAAAGACTTCATCATTACAATCCTTATTTATTCCATTGTTACTTGGAATCATATCCTTTGGTCTAGGTATAGATGAAAATCGATTTTCATCAAAGATTGCATCCCTTGAATCAATCACAGAATTGATTGAGACAAACTCATTAGGCTCTATTACATAGAACCTATATGCCTTGGAATGTTCAACATATCCAACAAATATGCAATCTATACCTCTTTCACCTAAACTTTTCTTCTTGGGATCAGGCAGTCTTACGACCGCCCTACAACCCCATACCCGAAGATAATTCAAGTTAGGTTTCCTTTTATTCCAAAGTTCATAAGGTGTAATCCTGTTTCTTTTGTTAGGAACTCTATTAAGCAAATAACAAGCTGTTAACATAGCTTCCCCCCAAAATCCTTCACTTAAACCCGAATAGGATAACATGGAATTAACCATTTCCTTAAGGACCCTATTCTTCCTTTCAGATATACCATTTTGTTGTGGAGTATAAGGAGCTGTGGTCTCATGGATAATACCAACGGATTGGAAATACGATTGGTCAATGTATTCACCTCCCCTATCTGTTCTAAGTCTTTTAATCAAAGCCTTTTGTTGTAATTCTACTTCAGTTTTAAATATTTTAAATTTATCTAATGCTTCATCCTTGGTATGTAACAAATAAACATAGCAAAATCTAGAAGCATCATCAATAAAAGTCACAAAATATTTCTTGTTCCCTAAAGTAGGAGTAGCATGCAAATCACATAAATCACTATGTATTAATTCTAAAATCTCAGTATCACGATGTATATTTTGAAAAGGTTTCTTAGTGATCTTTGTCAACATACACGTTTTACATTTTTCATTGTTCATATCAAATGCCGGTATTAATCCATCTTTAGACATATCTTGCATTCTTTTAAAGTGTATATGTCCTAGTCTAGCATGCCAAAGTGTAGAATTATTTATGCTAGAAGTAGATATAAAAGCAAAATTAACATTCAAGTGATTAATGTTAAGTCTAAACATTCTATTGCATAAATAACCAAAACCAACAAACATACCATGTTTTGACAAAACAAACTTATCAGATTCAATCACTTGTTTATAACCACAACAATTTAACACACTACTGGAAACCAAATTTTTTCTTATTTGTGGTACATGCAAAACATTAAACAAACAAATAGTTTTTCCAGAACTAAAACACAAATCCACACTTCCACGTCCATGAACAGAGGCTGTTGACTCATTTTCCATATGAAGAATTGATCCATCAGTCACGGACTCGTAAGTCTTGAACCAAAATCTATCCTTGCATACATGGGTGGTGGCTCCCGAGTCAACCCACCACGCGACATCATCATCCTGCACAAAATAAGCCTCAGATATATATGAAACATAATAATTCTCATTTGAATTATTAAATATATTCTGACCTTTCGAGTTGTGGTTGTTTAAACCATTTCCCGAACCGCTTGTGCTAGATCCTTTGGCATTATTATTACCAAAAATAACCTTGCAATCCTTTTTCATGTGTCCAGTTTTACCACACTTCCAACAAGTCAATTTAGACTTCTTGTTCGGATTAGCCTTGTTATAACCTTGATGTTTACGTTTGCCCTTTTTGTCATTATTACTAGTGAACTTTTTATGTTCCACCATATTGACAACAGACGTACCAGCAACTTCGTTGCTCTTTGGCTTGTCATTATCCTGCAACCTGAGGGATTCCTCAATACGCAGATGACTACCCAACTCAACAAGAGTTAACTCCTCCTTCTTATGTTTCAAAGAATGTTTAAATTCTTTCCAAGATGGAGGTAGTTTATCAATTATGCTTGAGACTTGAATAGACTCATCCATGTTCATCTTATGTTGTGTGAATTGACCAAGTATACGAATGAGCTCATTGTATTGTTCCAAGACCGGTCTAGAATCGACCATCTTGTAATTATTAAAATTACTCACAAGGAACTTTTTACTAGAAGCATCCTCAGACATATACTTGGTTTCTAAACAGTCCCATAGTTCTTTAGCAGATTCAACATTTAGGTAAATATCAAAAAGGGAATCAGCCATACCATTGAGGATTAAACCTCTAGCGATGTAGTCATCGTTCTCCCACTTGCACCTTTTCCGAATTTGTTCAACAGTAGCATCATCACCATGATCTTCAGGAATTGGTGTGCTGAGTACGTACACCACACTCATGCTGCTCAGAAAGAAGTGCATCTTCTTTTGCCATCTCCTAAAATCAATTCCCTCAAACTTATCAAGTTTGGAGAAATTCGCCGTCATGTGTTTCATCGTAGCCGCCATCGATTATAACAAATAATTACTTTCGATTGTTGGAGGTTTTATTGAAAATTTCGTGTAGGGTAAAATAATCGATAGCCGGATAAATCACTGAATCGTGGTATCACTTTCCGAAAGTAATTATTCGACCCTTATTGCCTGGGTTACACGAATATCACTTTGGGATAAGACAGAGATTAGTTCTTGTTATTGGCAGTAAACAAGAACTCTTTTGCATAAGAGTATTAAGGTGTTTTTCGTATATCTTATTCTCATAAATGATAGTCCTTATTTATAGGCACCCAAAAACAAGTATTATTCCACGATGGAGATGTTTCACTAACTAATTTCGTTTTCAAATCTAAAACAAATCCTTTACATAAAGTTGTTTGTTTTATTTCCAACAACCAAATCTAGGAAATCGTTTTCAAATCTAAAACAAATCCTTTACATAAAGTTGTTTGTTTTATTTCCACGATGGAGATGTTTCACCTAGTGCAGGAATAATACTTCCGTAATCACTCAAATTTGTGATAATGGAAAACCACTTTCGGGTCCGGACAATCTATCACTTAATGGGTGTACACTCCGTACCTCCTAACCCATTTACAAGTGTAGATTAAATCCCTCAATTACACTAAATTTCCAACAGAATTCACGAGTTGATATCAATGAAAACCAAGATTTGCACACAGATCTGCAACGAAGAATTGTTTTTGATGGTAGTTTTGATAGGATATCAGAGAGCAGTTCTTTTGGGAGATAATCTTCCATTTTTCAGTTTCGAAAGAAAGAAATGCGAACTTAAAGAGAAAATTATCTAAGGATTTGAAATTTGGTATAGAAGATGAATGTAAAGAAGGTGTGAGTTTGAGCTTATATAAGTAAAAGTTCTTGCTAGCGGTGCAATGAACCGAGTCAATATCTTCTGATTTGTACAAAAAATCACTCAAACACGCAAAGTAAATTCAATGTGAGGTAAGAAATCTAACTAAATATCAGATACTTATATGCTTTATACTGATGAAAAGTTGAAAAACGTTAAGCAATGACGTCTGTTTTATGATAAACATGTAAACTTGCATTGAATTCTAGCATGAAAATAGAATATCACCTGTATTAATAGGAATCACAAAGTAAAAGTTGTTATTATGGATGAAGTGTTTATGTTGATAAGGTAATAGCGTTGAGATGTTTATTGAATCTTTATGGCCTTTTTAATGATGTTAACAGACACATTTGTGTGTATATCTATTGAGGTAATGACCACTATTTATGGAAGATGCAGGGTTTAGAGGTTTAGATAATGGAACTAGATGAACTCAAATCAATCAGAATTTCTTAATAAATTACTTTGGCTTAAAAAGTTTTACTAATCAGATACATAGTAAACGAATAAAGTTTTCCTTATTCAGGCTAGTTAAGAAAGGATAGTATTTATACTCAGATGTATGCGGCCTAACCGGACTTTTACTTTTTAGATACTTAGTAACCAGTGGCAATTCCAGAAACGAAACTCAATGGGTCCAGCTTTTTTTTCAAGTACTAATTATATTTGAATGTTTTTTAATGAATGTTTACCTTTAAAATAACACAAATTCAAAGTATATATGGGGTCGGACTAGTTAAATTTAGTGGTATCTTATACAGTTTAAAGGAAATGCTAAATTTAGTGGTATCTTATACAGTTTAAAGGAAATGCTATAAATTCGAAAAATATATGGGTTCCTGTAGTCAAATTTAGTGGTGTCCTATAGATTTTAAAGAGTATTCTCTACACAAAATTTTCAAACTAGTGGTGTCTCGTGACCCCGCGGGTCAAAGAATAGAGTTGCCTCTGTTAGTAAATGTTGATACGTAGTATTAATTCAACAGCCTCTTTTTTCTTCACATGAGGTAGGATTAATATGAAAATTTAAGTGCCAAACAGATGATTATCTAATTTTCAATACACAATAATTAACTTAAGTGCTTCAGGGAGATGTATTGTTTGAAAATCAAATAAATACTTCTCAATATATGTCTATTCATGGGTAAGGACTGTAGAGTTAATTGGTTTTGTAAATTGAGCAACAGGCTAGTATCAAAAGGATTTCGGTGTGTTTTAAGTCTACCTTAGAAGCTTTTAGTGTACATTTTCACTCTCACTGTATGGTGATAATTTGTAGGCATTTTGGGTTTGTTTTGGTCTGTTGCAAAATTTGTTGGAGTGGTTCCAGGAGCAGAGATATACTGAAATGGGTTATTGTCGCAAGTGTATTATATGCGTCTTACTGGAGGTTATACCTGGCAAACGGGTCGGTTTAGGTAACAGGTCGGGTAATTGTTCAAATAGGTCCAAATGGGTCATATACTTTTATATATATATAACAAAATATTAATATACATAATAATTGATATAACCATTAATGTTATCATAAATGATTGACGGATGAAAGTTGTTATGCTCGACCCATTTGACCTATTTACAAGACCCATTTGGCCTCTTAATATTGTCGCAAGTGTATTATATGCGTCTTACTGGAGGTTATACCTGGCAAACGGGTCGGTTTAGGTAACAGGTCGGGTAATTGTTCAAATAGGTCCAAATGGGTCATATACTTTTATATATATATAACAAAATATTAATATACATAATAATTGATATAACCATTAATGTTATCATAAATGATTGACGGATGAAAGTTGTTATGCTCGACCCATTTGACCTATTTACAAGACCCATTTGGCCTCTTAATATTTATTGAACTTTAGGATTTGATACCCATTTGACCCGATCTTTCATATTTTGTATAAAACCCAATAGGATGGAGAACAACTCATTGGACCTTTTTTTAAGTTTTGGTTTACATTTCTAGGCCTATTTTTTCAAGACCCAATTGACCCGAAAGCTTGACCCATTTGACCCAAATTTGAGTATATCGGAGGTTGCCCAAGGTTTATAGCTATCGAATATTTTCTTTTAGGGAAGCTAGTGTCGCATGTTGGTTTTTGACTATCTATTAGTAGATGATATGGGGCATCATATTGGTTTGAGCTGAGAAAATTAAGGTGTAATTGGCTTAATAGTGTTGTTTCTAGAGCTTAAATTTCTTATTTCACTGTTGGGATTATATTCTGTCGTGTCGAGATTATAATTCACTATGTTTGCATTTCAAGTTTGTTACAAATCTGCCAACTAGGTTGTTTATGTGTACTTATTCCCATCATTTTCAGTGTCTAATATCTCATGTGAAATTTGTTGGCATACAGACATACTCATATACGTAGAAACACCATCTTGTAGTCCCAAGTTTTTAGTAGCCCTGCATTATCTCATATGTTACTCTTTGATGTATCGATTGAATTTTCCCAACAAGATCATGATCGGCTTTAAATGTAGTATCTCAGCCAAATTTTCACCTTGGTTAAGTCTTGTTAATCGTTATCCAAGTTCTGTTATTGCTTTGAATAATCAGGATTACTGGTAGCTGTTCTTTGGTAGTCACAGTTTCTGTGTGTCATACTTTACTTGATTTTAGAACTTTGAATATTGTGGATCCTTCAACTGTTTTGATTCAGTATGGAATATTTTATTTCATGTGAATTAAATGATAACTATATGTTGTTAAATTGGTTCTTAGATATTTTAAAATACCATACGATTTAAGCCTTTAAGGTGGTTATATACTTATATTTTCAATATATGCTGTATAATTTCATCATAAAGTGTGCATTAATAGCTTGTACCATACAACTTTGAAATGCACATTTGTGGTAGATACTAGGGGTGTGCACCATTTGGTTTCAAACCGAATAAACCGTATATCGAATCGAATCCAAACCAAGAAAAACCAAACCGAATTTTTTAAACGAATTTCGGGTTGATCGAAACCGAAATCGAATTCGTAATTCGGTTTTTGGTATGGTTTTTAGTTTTGAAAATTTTAAATTTGGTTAACCGAAAACCAAATTAAAAACCGAATTTAAATTAATAACATATTAAAACATATATATATATATATATATATATATATATATATATATATATATATATATATATATATATATATATATATATATATATATATATATAGTGGTAGGATCAAGATGGAAGTAACCATTCGGGGGGAAGCAAAACTTTGTTCACGAACATTATAGATGAGATGAAAATATGAAAATATAGTAGAGACACTTTGTGATAAATGTTTTTATTTTGGCGGAAAAACGCTCGAAGAAGTAATATATAACAATTATCGTGTTTTTCGAGCGTATTTTGAGGTTGTAGCTATTGGGGTTTAGATATTAGGGTTTAGATATTAGGGTGTATAGGGTTTATATATTAGGGTTTAGAAATTTAGGGTTTAGGGTTTAGATTTAGGATTTAGATTGAGTTTTTAACACGAACGGTTTAGAGTTTAGGGTTTAGGGTTTAGGGTTTGGTGTTTTGGATTTATGGAATAAACCCAAAACACCAAACCCTAAACCCTAAACTCTAAACCGGGCTAAATTTTACTTCACAAAACATGAAAAAAAAACGTTCATATTCTTCACGAACAATATTATCTTGAATGTTATTTTTGTCGATCGTTTTCCCGCCTAAATAATAACATTCATCACGAGGTGTCTCTTCTAAATGTTCATATTTTCGTGTGATCTTGATGCCGGAAATTTTTTTTTTAAAAAAACGAATTTTTTATTTTTTTTTGCTTCCCCCCGATTGGTTACTTCCCCATTGATCCTGCCCATATATATATATATATATATATATATATATATATATATATATATATATATATATATATATATATATATATATATATATATATATATATATATATATATGATGTATTATTACATTTTTATTAAAAATAAACATGTTATATACCTTGCATACTTAAATCAATTCCACAAATAAAATTTATATGTAAGTTTATGCTGGTTAAGATTTTTATTTTTAGTGATTTTCGGTTTTAACCGAAACCAAACCTAAATAAAATTCGGTTTTCGGTTCGGTTCGATTTTGGTTATGGTTTTGATATTTAAATTTGGTTTCGGTTTGGTTTTGGGTTTTGATTTTATAAGTTTCAAAACCGAAAAAACCGAATTAAGTAAACCGAAAAACCAAAAACCGTTCCGATGAACACTAGGAACCCCTAGTAGATACATAAAAAATGATGTGGATTATGATTGGCCTATGCTTTGTTGTTTTGCATCCCTAACCATACTGAATTCGAACTGAATGTTTAACCATATGATTATATTTTCTATCATACCAACTAAGGTGTCCCAGTTCAAATTTCGAAGTAACATATAACTCGCTTTTGATTTTTGAATATGTCACCAAATAAAAAGCAAATCCCTAGATATATCAAGTGAAACATATTGTTATTTGTCTGAGCAACCACTGCCTTTATTTCTAACAGCTAATTACTAGTAACTTTCTTGTGTTGTTAAGTGATTAAGCTAAACTAACTTCTCTAAGATCATGCCTCTCCAAATGTCATCTTGTTCCTCAACTTGAAGGTCCTATTCATTCATCATCACTGCAATAAAAGTAATCCAAAATTAGCTGAAAAGTTCTGAAAAAAGTTAACAAAACATATTCCTACTAATGGGAGTGATTTGTACCCTACTAGTTTTTATCCCCACATCACGAACTGTGCTTTATGATGTTGTATATAACACAATAGAAAGTGGTTAGTTGTATGATAAAAAGTAGTGGTTTACCAATCTTTATCAATTGAGATCATATTATGTCGGGTAAACAATCTGCAGGTATAAGAAATTGCATAGTTTGCATGCCCAAATCTAGATACATAATGCTTTTGTTATCAAATTAAAGATTTTTAGTGGGTTGTACCCTATTCATAGCTAGTTGTATCTAATGAATTTTTCTATCATAGTTAGCTACTTATGAACTAAATTTGTACCTTTTTTATTGTTAGTTGTACCTTGTGATTTTTCTTGCCCAATTAACCTTTATTTTACTGGGATACTTGCATACTGGTGTACTTATTCATAAAATGAGGTACAAACAGTGTGCAAGAACAAGCATGTGGCAATTTTTTGATAGGTATGTACATTATGCGTCAAAATGTGTACGTTCTTTATAGTTAGTTGTACCTTGTGGATCTGTTAGTAGCCAGTGGCTGCTGGGATACTTGCATAGTGTCTGTCCACCACCTCAATTAGTTTGCTTGCTATTGCACTTGCATAAACGGATGACCTTTCACAAATCTGAATGAATAGTTGTAAATTATACTCTAGTAACTTTCGAGATTATTGAAAAATAAAGGTACCATTTTTATAGAATTTGTGATTTTGGATATTAAAGAGAGGTAATGTATGCTTCAAAACTTGTACCTTGGTGTTAAATAGGTAACTATAGAAATCACCAATTAGGCCACCAGCAACATGATTTAGATCCAACTGTAGTTCATCAAGAACTTTGGAAACATATAGTAAACAATTGATTCTCTTTTGTTGGACTAATTTGATAGTAACTTCATCATCAATGATTCGAACATCGACTTCCGTGGTCTTCGATTTTCTTTGAAGCCAAGAGCTTCTCAACGTTGAAGCAGAGTTACCATTATAGCCTTGTTGATCATGATCACCACCACCATTTGGCCTTGTATTTATGCTCTCGACATCCAATGTAGAGTCGTCTTCGGTTTTGTGCTTTTTCATCCTTCCTCTATTGCATCTTTTCCTTTCCACGAGAATTGTGAGTTCCTCGACGGTTCTTTTGAGCTCGTTTATGTATTCTATTGCGTCTCCTACTACCGATGCTCGGTCCGTCTTTTATTCATGATCGCAAAAGGAAAAAAAAAAAATGGAATGTTAACAAGAAATTATCTTGGGTAGCTCACTATAGTAGCCCTTCTAAACAATATTCTTTATAGAAAAGTATGCAATTTCATATTGTTACATGGGTCACTGATGGTTTATTATTCAGATACCAATAAGCCTATTATAGTGAATGCTACATCTTCAAGGAGATTTTATACTAAATGATCTGGATGAAGATAACAATGTGGTTTCAAAGCATGGTGGTTTGAATCAACACTCGCACAAAATCCTTCTGAAACCAACAATTACCACCATATATTCAGCTACTATTAAACAAAAAAAAAAAAAATATCAAACATGCCAGAAACAAATAGACAATTCTCTTTTGAATCACAAGAATTTGCGTAATCAAGATGGATGCACATACCTTATTACAAGGAACAACTTCAAGAGTAAGCCTCTCATTGTATTATCAATATCAACGTTTCGAAGAGAAGCATAACCCAATTTAAATTGAATTCCTTTTTTTTCTTAAACGAATTATGAGACTATAACTTTAAAACAAACCCATGGGAAGTATTCAAATTCATTTTTTACAGCGATTTTTTGAAAATATTCAAAATATGATGGATTTCTTGGATGAGGTTTACGAATTTATAAACTATAAATTGTGGGTTCTTTTTATATTCTCAAAAAACCCCATGGAAATATTAATTGATCACTAATTATTCATTTTTTCATGTTTTTACATTGAGTTTCCGAAAAGATTCCAATTTTTCATTTTTCACCGATTTATTGTTTTATTATAAATTGGAATTTTTTCAAAAACTCGATGTAAAAAAAATGAAAAATCGGTGAGCAGTTTAGAAAATTACCATGGGTCTTTTGAGATCATAAAAAGAAACCACGATGTAGTATAAAAATTCGTAAACCCGATTCAAGCAAAAGATCAATTATGAATATTTTTGAAAAATTGGTTTTAAAAAGTAAAAATCTGTGATCAATTTTGAATATTTCTGTGGGGGGTTTTTTGAGATTTATAGTCTATAAATTTATTTCGGAAGAATGGGAATTCAATTTAAATTGGTTTGTGCGTTTCTTTGATTCACATTTGATATTGATAATAAAATGAAAAGGGTTATTGTTGAAATTGTTTCTTGTAATAAGATATGCGCATTGAACCTAATTACTTAATTTTTGTAATTCAAAAATGAATTATCTATTTGAAGCTGATATGTTTGATATTTTTTTTTATTTATTTGTAGCTGATATTTTTTTTATTTATTTGTAGCTGAATAAATGGCAGTAATTGTTAGTTTTAGAAGAATTTGGTGGAACACCATGCTTGGACACCCACCTTGTTATCTTGATCCACATAATTTTGAATAAAATCTTTGTGAAGATGTAGCATTTGCTTTCACTATTATAGGCTTATTGGTATCAGAATAATAAACCATGAGTGACTCTTGTTATCTAACACCATGCTACATTCAAAACTCTAACTTTTTGCAATATAGTATATAACTGAACAAAAGCAAACTTTTTGGATACACACATAGAAACATACATATAAATCACAACTTATAATTAGAAAATAAATTAATATAGAAAGATAATAGTTGAAGTACTTATTAAACTCTTTCAGATTATTTTTTTCCTATATCCTATATTCTTATCATGTTTGAATAATTTCTCACAACCAGTGAATCTTGTTTTTATCAAAAACATATAACAAAATAAAAACATATAATCAATACCATTTTGAAGGGTATTGGTGTTAATAATAATACCTTAGTGGGATTAGGGACCAAATTCCTCAAAGCCTCAAATTTATCATTCAATTGTTGTCTCCTATGCTTTTCAGTAGCAAAATGTTTAGTATCTTTAACATCTCTACCTTTTCCAATGATCCCATTAATATCATTACTAAACTTCAAAATTCCATCACCTTCATGATACAATTGATGATCTCTTTCCATATCCATTTCGCCAAATATAGACCCGCCACCTGTCAAATTATACCCGTTCGGTAGAGAATGAATCAATTCCTTGAAGAACGGGGGTTGTGGTGGGAGATTTAACGGAAGTAAAGGATCATATGAACTCTGATCGATATGGTTCAGGTTAGAAAATAAAATCGATGAGTTTGAACATCTTGGTAATTGAAAAAGATTAAGAAGATCAGGTGGGGTTGGATTTGGTGTAATTAAAGGCATGTTTGGTATGTTTTCAGTTGAAATAATCTGATCATGTGAATGAGTAGTATTTGTGGTCCAATTAAGGTCATGAATTATTTGATTTTGGTGTTCCATTTCCATGTTGATGAGATGATGGTAACCATTTGGTGATTCAAAGTTTGGATTTTGATTGAAGTTATGAAGATGGGTAGATTGTGGTAAGTGGTTGGTGTCATTTTCTTGATGATTGTGATTATGTTGATGGTGTTCAATGAGGGATTCAAGATAAGCTGGATCATAACAATCACTTCCTTCATATAAATCAGGATTAACTAGCATATTGTTTGTCCGAATTTGGAAGTTTTTGTTATGGGGTTTGAAATCAACAAAACTTCAAGGAATTTTGTTAGGGAATGAGAATGAACGGAAATGAGAAAGAGAGGAGAGGAAGAAGGAATTTGTAGGAGAAGTAGGTTGGAAGTCGCAAGGTAAAGAAGTTTGTTACTGGGGTGTATTTAGTGGCCCCACAATCTGTCTCTATCTCAAATATACGCTCCTAAAGTTCATAATGAGATTTTCTTTTTCTTTTTACAGTAATTTTTTTCCCTTTTTTAAAAAAATAACGAAAACGCATAAAAAAACGAGGTCGTTTTTTAAAGGAAAATACCCTCAACTAGGAATACAGATAAATGGGGGCAACGGAGTAGCTCGCACTAAAAAAATAACTAACTAAATGAAAACTATCTAAAAACGAGTCTCTCCTAACAACCCGATAAACGTTAAAACAAACTAGCAACTACTAGACCTAAACCGAATACTACCCGATAAAGACGGAAACTAAACCAAATGATCTAAGAGAAATCAACCTCTAGATCAAACCCTTTTCAACTTGCCGTAACCCTCTCTTTCAAAATATTCTTCCCGAACCGATTCTCTATCTTGTAAGATAACACATTGGCAGATCCATCACCATGTTTGCTCTCCCCATCCAAACGTGTTCTCATTTCATCAAATGCCACGAAAGCCTCCACGTACATTCCCCTTTCCCATTTTACGTTGAGCCGCTATATCTACCATCTTCAATCCCCATAAACAAGTTTTAATTTGCATCCCCGTAATCCAAGTCATCAATGTTATCTTTAAGCTTATAAGTGTCCGAAGTGGAAGCCTCGTTCGATACTACCTTATGTTTTGCTAACAATTTTTTTTTTTCCTTCTTCACCTTTTTCAACCTACTCAATCTTACTACAAACGTAAGGTTATCATCCTTTGGCTCTGACACGCTAATAGAAATAGCTTCAACATCCTCATTTATTACATTTTTTGTCTTTGCCAATTTCTCCAAGACTGCATCCAAACCCGCACGTTTATCGTATAATACCCCATCATCAGTATAGATTGTGGACTTATCTAACACCGGCCCAGGACTGGCAGGCCCATCCAAAGCAGACGACTTCACAACTTTAGGAACCGACCCGATTACAGTCCCAACCGAAGTATTAGCAACCGAAGTATTAACAGGCCCATCTGTTACTATAAACAGCCCATTAAAACCAAGTCGTCTAGGAGCAGTAGTTAAAGCCACATCGTCATAGTGATATTTTCTATCATATTCAATATAAGTGTGATTAATGGGTTATACGTGTTCAAACGAAAACAAAAAAGGTCAAAAACTGCGAGAACTTTTAATTGTCAAGGATTTTTAAATGTAAGTAACTTGAATCACATATGAATGTTGATGATATGAACATTAAATAACATTTATATGTAATCTGTTGCATTTAAATGCGTAAAAATCATTTAACTAAAAAGTCCGCGGAGTTCTCTATATTTTTGTAGTACTCGTTTGAACCTGCCTTATACGATATAATTTGTTTGACGAAATATAGGAATTCAAATAGTATAGATAGAAAAATCTAATTGATTAAAACTTAAAAGTGATGCACACTTTTCTTAACAACAAAAATATATATAAATAAAAAACACCCTTTACCAAGAAATTGAAAGAGGCTAAACAAACAGCTGCAACGACTTATTTAGTCAAGTGTTATACGAACTATTATATTTACCTCTATAATGAGACCAAAAAATGGAACATTACAAATTGAACAAAAATTATATCCTTCTCCATATGCAAAGTGTTAAACATCACAAAATTCATGTACCTGCAAATAATCTAAACTGCATCAGCTGCTATAGAATACATCGTACACTTCATCGAATGATCTTTATTCCCGCCATAAATCCAAGAGGAAAAGTAGACCAAGAATAAAAAATAGGCAGATTGCAAACTACCCAAACCCTAATCCTTCTCCAAACTTGATCTGTCATCTCACATAAGAATAGCACGTGATTAGAAGATTCCACCCCTTGACAACAGATGGGACATTCGACCAGGTTCAGTTCTAAGTTCAGTTCTAAATCGTGAACAGATAAATTTGATCTTGTAGGCAATTGATCAATAAAAATAATATTCTCTCTATCTCAATTTAAGAATCCATAAACCATATTTAAGAATCTATAAACCCTAGGGAGTGTAATGGTTGAAATCATTTTAACTGCAAATATAACCACAAAAAGATAAACCATAAAGGACAAAAATGTACAAATGTAAAATAATAATAATTCGTTTTTTAGTAAAGCTCTGTGTTTTTTTCATAATGTGCTTCAAGTAGCTTATATACGTAGAGCTTATTTTTTTTATAAACTTTTAATAAGCTTATTGGATTTTGTAAACCAAACCAAGCTTCTAGCTAGAAGTTATGATAAAATTGTACATGTTGTAAATATGGTAAAAAAAACCATCACATGAGACAATTTAGTTTGTTGTATGGGGTTATAAAACTCGTTTAAGAACTATAGAAAAGTACATAATTGAAAAAACTTTTGATTTACATAGTTAATATACGTAAATGTTTTAATTAAATATAAATGTTAATGTTCATATATTAACAAAAACAAATTAAAAATCACAAAAAAACATGTTAAGTTATTAACACTATGAAACGTTCACATGTTTACTAATCAAGTAGACACAGTGGAAAATATATATATATATATATATATATATATATATATATATATATATATATATATATATATATATATATATATATATATATATATATATATATATATATATATATATATCTGATGTTTAACGTTAACTTTGTGATTTTTAACTACTTTTTTAAATCTTAATATACAATTAAACACTATGTAATAATTTTGACAATTTACAAGTTATTGGAGTTTTTTACTTTTATTCTTTAATTTTTGACCTTTATTACTTGTTTTAGCCGGAAATTGCATCCATGTCTTGTTCTTTCAAAGTTTAGGGTTTCGATTTTGGTTTGAAAATCTAGAGTTCTAATCTAATTTAGGGTTCTAATCTAATTTAGGGAGCTGTAGCTTTAAAGTTCTATCAATGCTTGAATTGAGATACATATACACACGTGACTTCTAAAATCCCTTTATACACCCATACTTTCTTTTCTATTTTCTGCTAAAATATATCTTTAAGCTGGAGATGGTTTTGTTAATTTTGATGAGTTTAAGAAAATGAGGGACCAATAGTGTCAAAAATAAACATAAATGACTAGCGTGCAATATCTGACAAAAATAAGGGACTAATGATATAATTTTGTCCAGTAGGTGAACTAGTTTCCCTGTTATAACATGTTAAATACATACAATAGTACAACTTAGAAAGTTAAATGTATACAATAAGAGATCTGAAAGTTAAATACTTGTAATAGGAATTTGGTAAAAGTTCGATGCATTTTCAAACAATTTTCCCTAATAATTATGCATATAGTTGTAGTCACGCGCATTGACATTATTCGTAAAGTTTGTTCGTTAGAGAGGTGCAAATTTGGTTAGTGTTTTGCAATAAATTCATGCAAATTGGCCAACCCAACTACCTCTATATTGAACCTATTTTTACAACGAATATATAATAAAAATATGTAAGTAGATAATTGTTGAATTTGTTTATGGTATTCCTTATTTTCGGTTTATGTATACGAGATAAAACTTTGTTAATTGCTTACAATACATACGTACTGATACGGATTCATAGTTTTGTATTGTAGATTTACATGCTTACAGTTTGAGAATTTAGTTTGTTACGTGTATTAACAAGTTGGCAATTGAGAAATCATTATTTAGGGACATAAAGGTATAGAGTTGTAGAAATTAAATTTATTTGCAAATGGGTTGACCCGGGATCTTGGATACCACCAAGACACTCATTTAAATGGGCCGACCCATTTATTGCGTTCTTGGGTCTAGTGTTACATAGGAGTGTACATTAAACGGTTTGACTCACGAAATTGACCGAATCACAATGATTTGGTTGAAGTGGGTTGGTTTTTGTTTGATTTTTTGGTTTCACCCTAAGATATTAATGGTTTTCAGTTTAAAGTTGGTTTGTAAATAAAAATTTGGTTTTAGAACCCACCCTTGTGATCCAGTGGTTCACCCCTTTGCACTTGTGCATTGGGATGAGGGTAGGGAGGTCTCAAGTTCGAGTCCCTCCCCTTAAAAATATTCGTGAGATTTATTTCCTGATAATCGAATTACCCCGGGGAAGGTTTTACCGACCCATATTCAGGACTCAGGTCCGACCGCCTGCCCCTCGGGATGGTATAAGGTTCGGATCCTTGTAATGCGGTTCGGGTTTCCTACCCAAAAGCGCGTGCGTGCGTGGCAAATGAGAGTATTCGATGCCAACAACTTGCATTTCAAAAAAATAAAAAAATAAATAAAAATTTGGTTTTAAACCGAAATATGCTATTATTTATGGTATATATATAAATACTTAATATATTTAATTTAATTTATCTATATTTGTATGCTGTAATTGTTGCAACCGCGTACTATATTTTTGCACATATTCTTCTCATCTACTCATTCTAGGCAATATCTTCTCCAACTTTACCTATATTTTTCTTTTATTTTAAATTTTAAGTATGAATTATTTCTTTGATTTGATCTTGTTTAAGTTCGATGTTTTTTTTGGATTTGATTTCATTTCAACAATTGACTTTAATTTATTTATCAATTATTACAAATTTCTTATACTTCACAGTTGAGGTGTATGTCAATTTAACAAAAACACTACCTTTTTTATCCATGAGTTTTAATTTGGTTTAACCAAAACGAATCCATGTAAACTGTTTTCTTATTCAGTTGAATTGGTTTGGTTTTGTCAAATTTGGTTTGGTTATTGGTTCTCAAAATATTCTTGAAAACCAAATAAACCACACAAATGGTAACCGACCAAATGAACACCCCTAAAGAGTTACATCCCAATGAGTCACGTAAACTTTGTTAATTACTTAGAATAGTATTATACATGTTTGTTCAAAAGTTTCATCCCAATTAAATTTCTCGTCAAAAGTCACAACTCCGGTTAATGATTCTTCCTGCCAAAAGTATATGTTTGTACACTTTCCAGCGAGCCTTCAAGGTTGAGTTGTTCTAATCACTAAGGGATGAAATATGGGTGTATATAAGGTGTCTACTCTTCGTTAGCGATTCCCCGAAGGTAGCAAAGCGTGATTTGCTTTACGCCACCGAGGGGTGAGGGATAACATGTGTGTGTAATGCCGGTGAGAAATGGATGTGTAGTGAGAACATGTCTCTTCCAATGTTTGAGGCTCCTTATTTGTAGAAGTGCAATACCATCTTTTGAGGCCATGTAATTTCTCATGCATTTTATCAAGTTTAGTTAACTTTCCCAAAATAACTTCTTACAAAGGGAAAGTGAAGTTGTCCCCTTTCCTTAGTTAAAAAATACAAGCCGCCAAGCTAGGAATAGTCTTCCAACCTTCAATTTTATTTGACCGAGGTTATGGGTGCTAAATTTAATGTCACTGCTCTGTTAGCAAGTATGAATGTTTTTGTGTACCTTTGTTTGGCCCTTGCTTCGTGGATTGTCAAAGAAGCGATCATTATCGTACCAAAGATGAGGTACACTATCAAGTCCTCAAGTTTAAGTTTAAGAAGCGAAGTGTTAAGAAAGCTTAGTAGAGTTAACCTTCATAAATGGGTTAGGTTTTGATTTGACAGAGTCTGCATGATGTCATTTGTTTAATTTAGGTAAAGGGTATATTCGTCCTTTCTTGGTACGATTATCAAAGATGCAGCTTGAATTATAAAGTTGATTTGACAGTTTCTCCAGAGGGTAATAAGTGTCATCTTTCTCTCCCATTTGATACCTCTCCTTCTTTTTCTATTTTACTCTACTCCAGCTTTTATCTTTCGTCGCCAGTTATTCAAGGTAATTTCGTCATCCTTTTTCTTTTTGCTTTCGTTATGTCTAAGTTAGGTATCAAGGTTTTTACGAGCAATGTCACTCCTTCCGTCATATCAAATTTGATGCAAACCCCAAATTTTTCGGATGGAGATTTGGTTATCCCTCCAAAAGACAAAACAATTTTACAGTTCTCCAATTATTATGTTGGTATGTATACCCAAGTTTTTTCAAAGTGTAATGTGAGATTTCCGATCTCAACTTTTTATTTGAGTGTTTTAAATTACTTCAAAGTGCATATCTCTGTTTTACATCCTTTGCCTACTAAGAAGATCATGGCCTTCGAGGTCATGTGTAGGGCCTATGACGGTGAACCTTCCGTTGATTTATTAAGAAGAAGGAGGAGGAGGAGGAGGAGGAGGAGGAGGGGCTTCTCGAAATTAGCATGTTTGTTTTTCTTCGCATAGTCCATAAGTCAGAAACTAGAAGTCATCCTTCGATCATGTCAAAAAATCTTTCTTTTCTCCTAAAACCTACCCCAATGTTTGCGACATCGAGAGGGCGATTGTGCATTGTGAATATAGGGATCATGTCCCTGAAGGTTTTGGTGATAATCCCCTTGATGCGCCTCTGGCCGTCGTGTTCTCTCCCGCTGTCACCAGCGGTAGGAATTTCGGAAGGTCGCACGACCCGACAAGGCTTTTTAGACCGTGCGGGCTGTTTTGTAACATCCCAGGTAACATGAAATGTCCCGTTCATATTGATTATAAACGTTCCATATTAATTGATTTCGTCGCGAGGTTTTGACCTCTATATGAGACGTTTTTCAAAGACTGCATTCATTTTTAAAACAACCATAACCTTTATTTTATCGATAAAGGTTTTAAAAAAAAACATTACGTAGATTATCAAATAATGATAATCTAAAATATACCGTTTACACACGACCATTACATAATAGTTTACAATAAAAATATATTACATCGAAATAAGTTTCTTGAATACAGTTTTTACACAATATCATACAATCATGGACTCCAAATCTTGTCCTTATTTTAATATGCAACAGCGGAAGCTCTTAATAATCACCTGAGAATAAACATGCTTAAAACGTCAATAAAAATGTTGGTGAGTTATAGGTTTAACCTATATATTATCAAATTAATATAATAGACCACAAGATTTCATTTATTCAATAATCTTACACTCACAAGTGTATAAAAATCATTCTATGATGAACACCTGGTAACCGACATTAACATAATGCATATAGAATATTCCCCGCATACTCGCAAGTATGTCATAAATTGGCAACCGCAATCACCATATAAATCGAAGTATTAAAGCATTCCAAATTCCAGAATGGGGTTTGTTAGTGAAATGTCCCGTTCTTATTGATTAAAAACGTTCCATATTAATTGATTTCGTTGCGAGGTTTTGACCTCTATATGAGACGTTTTTCAAAGACTGCATTCATTTTTAAAACAAACCATAACCTTTATTTCATAAATAAAGGTTTAAAAAGCTTTACGTAGATTATCAAATAATGATAATCTAAAATATCCTGTTTACACACGACCATTACATAATGGTTTATAATACAAATATGTTACATCGAAATCAGTTTCTTGAATGCAGTTTTTACACAATATCATACAAACATGGACTCCAAATCTTGTCCTTATTTTAGTATGCAACAGCGGAAGCTCTTAGTATTCACCTGAGAATAAACATGCTTTAAACGTCAACAAAAATGTTGGTGAGTTATAGGTTTAACCTATATATATCAAATCGTAACAATAGACCACAAGATTTCATATTTCAATACACATCCCATACATAGAGATAAAAATCATTCATATGGTGAACACCTGGTAACCGACATTAACAAGATGCATATATAAGAATATCCCCATCATTCCGGGACACCCTTCGGATATGATATAAATTTCGAAGTACTAAAGCATCCGGTACTTTGGATGGGGTTTGTTAGGCCCAATAGATCTATCTTTAGGATTCGCGTCAATTAGGGTGTCTGTTCCCTAATTCTTAGATTACCAGACTTAATAAAAAGGGGCATATTCGATTTCGATAATTCAACCATAGAATGTAGTTTCACGTACTTGTGTCTATTTTGTAAATCATTTATAAAACCTGCATGTATTCTCATCCCAAAAATATTAGATTTTAAAAGTGGGACTATAACTCACTTTCACAGATTTTTACTTCGTCGGGAAGTAAGACTTGGCCACTAGTTGATTCATGAACCTATAACAATATATACATATATATCAAAGTATGTTCAAAATATATTTACAACACTTTTAATATATTTTGATGTTTTAAGTTTATTAAGTCAGCTGTTCTCGTTAGTAACCTACAACTAGTTGTCCACAGTTAGATGTACAGAAATAAATCGATAAATATTATCTTGAATCAATCCACGACCCAGTGTATACGTATCTCAGTATTGATCACAACTCAAACTATATATATTTTGGAATCAACCTCAACCCTGTATAGCTAACTCCAACATTCACATATAGAGTGTCTATGGTTGTTCCGAAATATATATAGATGTGTCGACATGATAGGTCGAAACATTGTATACGTGTCTATGGTATCTCAAGATTACATAATATACAATACAAGTTGATTAAGTTATGGTTGGAATAGATTTGTAACCAATTTTCACGTAGCTAAAATGAGAAAAATTATCCAATCTTGTTTTACCCATAACTTCTTCATTTTAAATCCGTTTTGAGTGAATCAAATTGCTATGGTTTCATATTGAACTCTATTTTATGAATCTAAACAGAAAAAGTATAGGTTTATAGTCGGAAAAATAAGTTACAAGTCATTTTTGTAAAGGTAGTCATTTCAGTCGAAAGAACGACGTCTAGATGACAATTTTAGAAAACATACTTCCACTTTGAGTTTAACCATAATTTTTGGATATAGTTTCATGTTCATAATAAAAATCATTTTCCCAGAATAACAACTTTTAAATCAAAGTTTATCATAGTTTTTAATTAACTAACCCAAAACAGCCCGCGGTGTTACTACGACGGCGTAAATCCGGTTTTACGGTGTTTTTCGTGTTTCCAGGTTTTAAATCATTAAGTTAACATATCATATAGATATAGAACATGTGTTTAGTTGATTTTAAAAGTCAAGTTAGAAGGATTAACTTTTATTTGCGAACAAGTTTAGAATTAACTAAACTATGTTCTAGTGATTACAAGTTTAAACCTTCGAATAAGATAGCTTTATATGTATGAATCGAATGATGTTATGAACATCATTACTTCCTCAAGTTCCTTGGATAAACCTACTGGAAATGAGAAAAATAGATCTAGCTTCAACGGATCCTTGGATGGCTTGAAAGTTCTTGAAGCAGAATCATGACACGAAAACAATTTCAAGTAAGATTTCCACCCGAAATAAGATTGTTATAGTTATAGAAATTGAATTAAAGTTTGAATATGATTATTACCTTGTATTATAAATATAACCTACTGTAAGTAACAAAGGTTTCTTGATCTTGGATGATTACTTGGAATGGATTTAGAAAACTTGGAAGTGAACTTGCAATCTTGGAAGTATTCTTGATTTTATGAAACTAGAACTTTTGGAATTTATGAAGAACACTTAGAACTTGAAGATAGAACTTGAGAGAGATCAGTTAGATGAAGAAAATTGAAGAATGAAAGTGTTTGTAGGTGTTTTTGGTCGTTGGTGTATGGATTAGATATAAAGGATATGTAATTTTGTTTTCATGTAAATAAGTCATGAATGATTACTCATATTTTTGTAATTTTATGAGATATTTCATGCTAGTTGCCAAATGATGGTTCCCAAAAGTGTTAGGTGACTCACATGGGCTGCTAAGAGCTGATCATTGGAGTGTATATACCAATAGTACATACATCTAAAAGCTGTGTATTGTACGAGTACGAATACGGGTGCATACGAGTAGAATTGTTGATGAAACTGAACGAGGATGTAATTGTAAGCATTTTTGTTAAGTAGAAGTATTTTGATAATTGTCTTGAAGTCTTTCAAAAGTGTATGAATACATATTAAAACACTACATGTATATACATTTTAACTGAGTCGTTAAGTCATCGTTAGTCGTTACATGTAAATGTTGTTTTGAAACCTTTAGGTTAACGATCTTGTTGAATGTTGTTAACCCATTGTTTATTATAACAAATGAGATGTTAAATTGTTATATTATCATGATATTATGATATATAACATATCTTAGTATAATATATATACAGTTAAATGTCGTTACAACGATAATCGTTACATATATGTCTCGTTTCGAAATCATTAAGTTAGTAGTCTTATTTTTACATATGTATTTCATTGTTAATACACTTAATAATATATTTACTTATCATTTAACACAATTAACCAAGTGTATCAATATCTTAATATGATTCATATGTACCTAGTAAGACGTTGTTATAACGATAATCGTTATATATATCGTTTTCGAGTTTCTTAAATTAATTGTCTCATTTTTATGTATATAACTCATTGTTAAAATACCTAATGAGATACATACTTATAATAAAATCATTTTAACTATATATATAACCATATATATGTCATCGTATAGTTTTTACAAGTTTTAACGTTCGTGAATCACCGGTCAACTTGGGTGGTCAATTGTCTATATGAAACCTATTTCAATTAATCAAGTCTTAACAAGTTTGATTGCTTAACATGTTGGAAACACTTAATCATGTAAATAACAATTTCATTTAATATATATATATATATATATATATATATATATATATATATATATATATATATATATATATATAACATGGAAAAGTTCAGGTCACTACAGTACCTACCCGTTAAATAAATTTCGTCCCGAAATTTTAAGCAGTTGGAGGTGTTGACGTATCTTCTGGAAATAAATGCGGGTATTTCTTCTTCATCTGATCTTCACGCTCCCAGGTGAACTCGGGTCCTCTACGAGCATTCCATCGAACCTTAACAATCGGTATCTTGTTTTGTTTAAGTCTCTTAACATCACGATCCATTATTTCGACGGGTTCTTCAATGAATTGAAGTTTTTCATTGATTTGGATTTCGTCCAACGGAATAGTGAGATCTTCTTTAGCAAAACATTTCTTCAAATTTGAGACGTGGAAAGTGTTATGTACAGCCGCGAGTTGTTGAGGTAGCTCCAGTTGGTAAGCTACTGGTCCGACACGATCTATAATCTTGAATGGTCCAATGTACCTTGGATTTAGTTTCCCCCGTTTACCAAATCGAACAACGCCTTTCCAAGGTGAAACCTTAAGCATGACCATTTCTCCAATTTCAAACTCTATATCTTTTCTTTTACTGTCCGCGTAGCTCTTTTGTCGACTCTAGGCGGTTTTCAATCTTTGTTGAATTTGGATGATTTTCTCAGTAGTTTCTTGTATTATCTCCGGACCCGTAATCTGTCTATCCCCCACTTCACTCCAACAAATCGGAGACCTGCACTTTCTACCATAAAGTGCTTCAAACGGCGCCATCTCAATGCTTGAATGGTAGCTGTTGTTGTAGGAAAATTCTGCTAACGGTAGATGTCGATCCCAACTGTTTCCAAAATCAATAACACATGCTCGTAGCATGTCTTCAAGCATTTGTATCGTCCTTTCGCTCTGCCCATCAGTTTATGGATGATAGGCAGTACTCATGTCTAGACGAGTTCCTAATGCTTGCTGTAATGTCTGCCAGAATCTTGAAATAAATCTGCCATCCCTATCAGAGATAATAGAGATTGGTATTCCATGTCTGGAGACGACTTCCTTCAAATACAGTCGTGCTAACTTCTTCATCTTGTCATCTTCTCTTATTGGCAGGAAGTGTGCTGATTTGGTGAGACGATCAACTATTACCCAAATAGTATCAAAACCACTTGCAGTCCTTGGCAATTTAGTGATGAAATCCATGGTAATGTTTTCCCATTTCCATTCCGGGATTTCGGGTTGTTGAAGTAGACCTGATGGTTTCTGATGCTCAGCTTTGACCTTAGAACACGTCAAACATTCTCCTACGTATTTAGCAACATCGGCTTTCATACCCGGCCACCAAAAATGTTTCTTGAGATCCTTGTACATCTTCCCCGTTCCAGAATGTATTGAGTATCTGGTTTTATGAGCTTCTCTAAGTACCATTTCTCCCATATCTCCAAATTTTGGTACCCAAATCCTTTCAGCCCTATACCGGGTTCCGTCTTCCCGAATATTAAGATGCTTCTCCGATCCTTTGGGTATTTCATCCTTTAAATTTCCCTCTTTTAAAACTCCTTGTTGCGCCTCCTTTATTTGAGTAGTAAGGTTATTGTGAATCATTATATTCATAGATTTTACTCTAATGGGTTCTCTGTCCTTCCTGCTCAAGGCGTCGGCTACCACATTTGCCTTCCCCGGGTGGTAACGAATCTCAAAGTCGTAATCATTCAATAATTCAATCCACTACGCTGCCTCATATTCAGTTATTTCTGATTAAATATGTGCTGAAGACTTTTGTGGTCGGTATATATAATACTTTTGACCCCATATAAGTAGTGCCTCCAAGTCTTTAATGCAAAAACAACCGCGCCTAATTCCAAATCATGCGTCGTATAATTTTGTTCGTGAATCTTCAATTGTCTAGACGCATAAGCAATCACCTTCGTTCGTTGCATTAATACACAACCGAGACCTTGCTTTGATGCGTCACAATAAATCACAAAATCATCATTCCCTTCAGGCAATGACAATATAGGTGCCGTAGTTAGCTTTTTCTTCAATAATTGAAATGCCTTCTCTTGTTCATCCTTCCATTCAAATTTCTTCCCTTTATGCGTTAATGCAGTCAAGGGTTTTGCTATTTTGGAGAAATCTTGGATGAATCTTCTGTAGTAACCAGCCAATCCTAAAAATTGACGTATATGCTTCGGAGTTTTTGGGGTTTCCCACTTTTCAACGGTTTCGATCTTTTCCGGGTCCACCTGGATACCTTCTTTGTTCACTATGTGACCGAGGAATTGAACTTCTTCCAACCAAAATGCACATTTTGAAAACTTAGCGTACAGTTTTTCTTTCCTCAATACTTCTAGCACTTTTCCCAAATGTTCTTCGTGCTCTTGATCATTCTTTGAGTAAATAAGTATGTCATCGATGAAAACAATGACAAACTTGTCAAGATATGGCCCACACACTCGGTTCATAGGGTCCATGAACACAGCTGGTGCGTTAGTCAATCCAAACGGCATAACCATAAACTCGTAATGACCATAACGCGTCCTAAAAGCAGTTTTTGGAATATCATCCTCCTTTACTCGCATTTGATGATATCCAGAACGTAAATCGATCTTCGAATAAACTGACGAGCCTTGTAGTTGATCAAATAAGTCGTCAATTCTCGGCAGTGGATAACGGTTTTTGATGGTAAGTTTGTTCAACTCTCTGTAGTCAATACACAACCTAAATGTACCATCCTTCTTCTTGACAAACAAAACAGGAGCTCCCCATGGTGATGTGCTTGGTCGAATGAAACCACGTTCTAATAGTTCTTGCAGTTGGCTTTGCAGTTCTTTCATCTCGCTGGGTGCGAGTCTATAAGGAGCACGAGCTATTGGTGCAGCTCCCGGTACAAGATCTATTAGAAATTCAATAGATCGATGTGGAGGTAGTCCCGGTAATTCTTTCATAAATACATCGGGAAATTCTTTTGCTACGGGAACATCATTGATGCTCTTTTCTTCAGTTTGTACTTTCTCGACGTGTGCTAGAACAGCATAGCAACCTTTTCTTATTAGTTTTTGTGCCTTCAAATTACTAATAAGATGTAGCTTCATGTTGCCCTTTTCTCCGTACACCATTAAGGGTTCTCCTTCTTCTCGTACAATGCGAATTGCATTTTTATAACATACGATCTCTGCTTTCACCTTCTTCAGCCAGTCCATGCCAATTATTACATCAAAACTCCCTAACTCTACTGGTATCAAATCAATCTTAAATATTTCGCTACCCAGTTTAATTTCTCGATTCCGGCATATATTATCTGCTGAAATTAATTTACCGTTTGCTAATTCGAGTAAAAATTTACTATCCAACGGCGTCAATGGACAACTTAATTTAGCACAAAAATCTCTACTCATATAGCTTCTATCCGCACCCGAATCAAATAAAACGTAAGCAGATTTATTGTCAATAAGAAACGTACCCGTAACAAGCTCCGGGTCTTCCTGTGCCTCTGCCGCATTAATATTGAAAACTCTTCCGCGGTCTTGTCCATTCGTGTTCTCCTGGTTCGGGAAATTTCTAATAATGTGGCCCGGTTTTCCACATTTATAACAAACTACATTGGCATAACTTGCTCCGACACTACTTGCTCCGCCATTACTCGTTCCGACACCATTTGTTCCTTTCGTTCTGTTAACCCCTGGTCCGTAGACCTCACACTTCGCCGCGCTATGACCATTTCTTTTACACTTGTTGCAAAATTTGGTGCAGAACCCCGAGTGATACTTTTCACACCTTTGGCATAGCTGCTTCTGATTGTTGTTGTTGTTGCGGTTGTTATTGTTGTTGGGATGATTGTTGTAGTTGCTGTTGTTGTTGTTGTTGTTGTTGTTGTTGTTGTTGTTGTTATTGTTGTTGTTGGGCCATTTGTTGTAGTTGCGATTGATGTTGCGATTGTTGGGATAATTGTTGCGATTATTATTGTAATTGCTGTTGTTGTTGTATTGGTGATTCTTATCACCGTTTTCCTCCCACTTTCTTTTGACTTGCTTCACATTGGCCTCTTCAGCCGTCTGTTCTTTAATTCTTTCCTCAATCTGGTTCACTAGTTTGTGAGCCATTCTACATGCCTGTTGTATGGAGGTGGACTCGTGTGAACTTATATCTTCTTGGATTCTTTCCGGTAATCCTTTCACAAATGCGTCGATCTTCTCTTCCTCATCTTCGAACGCTCCCGGACACAATAGGCACAATTCTGTGAATCGTCTTTCGTACGTGGTAATAACAAATCCTTGGGTTCGTAACCCTCTAAGTTATGTCTTGAGCTTATTGACCTCGGTTCTGGGACGGTACTTCTCATTCATCAAGTGCTTGAATGCTGACCCCGGTAGTGCGTACGCATCATCTTGTCCCACTTGCTCTAGATAGGTATTCCACCATGTTAACGCAGAACCTGTGAAGGTATGCGTAGCGTACTTCACTTTGTCCTCTTCAGTACACTTACTTATGGCAAACACCGATTCGACCTTCTCGGTCCACCGTTTCAATCCGATCGGTCCTTCGATTCCATCAAATTCCAAAGGTTTGCAGGCAGTGAATTCTTTGTAGGTGCATCCTACACGATTTCCTGTACTGCTAGATCCAAGGTTATTGTTGGTATGTAGCGCAGCCTGTACTGCGGCTATGTTTGAAGCTAGAAAAGTATGGAATTCCTCTTCATTCATATTCACGGTGTGTCGAGTAGTCGGTGCCATTTCCTTCAAAATAGTCAAATGGAACAAGTTAATCATACAGAATATTAAGAGTAGTTAATAGTATTTCGTAGCATAATATGAACTCATTTATAAAAGCTTTTTCTTCATATTAGCATTTTATAAGTCTAAATTCGGGTAGTACCTACCCGTTAAGTTCATACTTAGTAGCTAATATACAATTCAACTACTACAATTCTATATGAAAAACTGATTATAATAATATTTCGCGTTCAAACTTTTATACAATATTTTACAAACTTACAATACCGCTTATTTTACATAAAGCATGAAATATAGCACACAATAACTTTGATACAAGATAGTTGTGAAGATAATTCTAGCTAGTACACAAGTCGTTCAGCAAAGGCAATAAAGACACGTAATTCATACGTCCAGAAACAAGTCATGCATTCTGGTTTTACTAGGACTACTTCCCATCCTTGGTCTTGTGGAACATAACTGTTATGGCCGTTGATAAGACAGCGTGTTGTAACGTCGTCAAAGGGACGAGGGTTACGTAATGACCAACAGTCTCGTAATAACCTAAAAACCTCATTTCTTACCCCAATTACCGACTCCGTCACTTGTGGGAACGTTTTGTTTAATAGTTGTAGCCCGATGTTCTTTTTCTCACTTTGGTGAGAAGCAAAAATTACTAACCCGTAAGCATAGCATGCTTCTTTATGTTGCATGTTAGCCGCTTTTTCTAAATCATGAAGTCCTATATTCGGATACATTGAGTCAAAATAATTTCTTAACCCGTTGCGTAAAATAGCATTTGAGTTCCCCGCAATATATGCGTCAAAGTAAACACATCGTAACTTATGGGTTTCCCAATGTGATATCCCCCATCTTTCAAACGAAAGTCTCTTATAAACCAAGATATTCTTGGAACGTTCTTCGAATGTCTTACAAACTGATTTCGCCGTAAATAGTTATGCCGAAGAATTTTGACCGACTCTAGACAAGATTTCATCAATCATGTCTCCGGGTAGGTCTCTTAAAATATTGGGTTGTCTATCCATTTTGTGTTTTTATACTGTAAAATAGACAAGAGTTAGATTCATAAAAAAAAAATACTTATTAATACAAGCAATTTTTACATATATCATAAAGCATAAGCACACTATATTACATATATTACACCACACGAATACAACTATCTTATTCCGACTCGCTAGTTTCTTCTTCTTCGGTTTTGGTTCGTTTTGCCAAGTTTCTAGGGATATATGATGTTCCCCTAATACGAGCTGTCGTTTTCCACAACGGTTTAGAAAAACCTGGTGGTTTAGAGGTTCCCGGGTCATTGTTACAACTTAAGGGCTTCGAGGGTTGACGATACATATAAAGTTCATCGGAGTTGGAATTAGATTTCTCTATTTTTATGCCCTTTCCCTTATTATTTTCTTTTGCCTTTTTAAATTCAGTTGGGGTAATTTCTATAACATCATCGGAATTCTCTTCGGAATCCGATTCATCGGAGAATTGGTAATCCTCCCAATATTTTGCTTCCTTGGCGGAAACACCATTGACCATAATTAACCTTGGTCGGTTGGTTGAGGATTTTCTTTTACTTAACCGTTTTATTATTTCCCCCACCGGTTCTATTTCCTCCTCCGTTTCCTCCTCTTGCGGTTCTGATTCTTCTTCCGGTTCTGATTCTTCTTCCGGTTCTTCTTCGGAAACTTGTGAATCAGTCCAATATATATTCGACTCTTCGTTATTATTAGGTGAGTCAATGGAATTTGTGCTAGAGGTAGACATCTATCACACAATATCAAACATGTTAAGAGATTAATATATCACATAATATATACATGTTAATAATATATAGTTTCCAACAAAAATGTTAAGCAATCATTTTTAAAGAAAACACGGTCGAAGTCCAGACTCACTAATGCATCCTAACAAACTCGATAAGACACACTAATGCAAATTTCTGGTTCTCTAAGACCAACGCTCGGATACCAACTGAAATGTCCCGTTCTTATTGATTAAAAACGTTCCATATTAATTGATTTCGTTGCGAGGTTTTGACCTCTATATGAGACGTTTTTCAAAGACTGCATTCATTTTTAAAACAAACCATAACCTTTATTTCATAAATAAAGGTTTAAAAAGCTTTACGTAGATTATCAAATAATGATAATCTAAAATATCCTGTTTACACACGACCATTACATAATGGTTTACAATACAAATATGTTACATCGAAATCAGTTTCTTGAATGCAGTTTTTACACAATATCATACAAACATGGACTCCAAATCTTGTCCTTATTTTAGTATGCAACAGCGGAAGCTCTTAGTATTCACCTGAGAATAAACATGCTTTAAACGTCAACAAAAATGTTGGTGAGTTATAGGTTTAACCTATATATATCAAATCGTAACAATAGACCACAAGATTTCATATTTCAATACACATCCCATACATAGAGATAAAAATCATTCATATGGTGAACACCTGGTAACCGACATCAACAAGATGCATATATAAGAATATCCCCATCATTCCGGGACACCCTTCGGATATGATATAAATTTCGAAGTACTAAAGCATCCGGTACTTTGGATGGGGTTTGTTAGGCCCAATAGATCTATCTTTAGGATTCGCATCAATTAGGGTGTCTGTTCCCTAATTCTTAGATTACCAGACTTAATAAAAAGGGGCATATTCGATTTCGATAATTCAACCATAGAATGTAGTTTCACGTACTTGTGTCTATTTTGTAAATCATTTATAAAACCTGCATGTATTCTCATCCCAAAAATATTAGATTTTAAAAGTGGGACTATAACTCACTTTCACAGATTTTTACTTCATCGGGAAGTAAGACTTGGCCACTAGTTGATTCATAAACCTATAACAATATATACATATATATCAAAGTATGTTCAAAATATATTTACAACACTTTTAATATATTTTGATGTTTTAAGTTTATTAAGTCAGCTGTCCTCGTTAGTAACCTACAACTAGTTGTCCACAGTTAGATGTACAGAAATAAATTGATAAATATTATCTTGAATCAATCCACGACCCAGTGTATACGTATCTCAGTATTGATCACAACTCAAACTATATATATTTTGGAATCAACCTCAACCCTGTATAGCTAACTCCAACATTCACATATAGAGTGTCTATGGTTGTTCCGAAATATATATAGATGTGTCGACATGATAGGTCGAAACATTGTATACGTGTCTATGGTATCTCAAGATTACATAATATACAATACAACTTGATTAAGTTATGGTTGTAATAGATTTGTTACCAATTTTCACGTAGCTAAAATGAGAAAAATTATCCAATTTTGTTTTACCCATAACTTCTTCATTTTAAATCCGTTTTGAGTGAATCAAATTGCTATGGTTTCATATTGAACTCTATTTTATGAATCTAAACAGAAAAAGTATAGGTTTATAGTCAGAAAAATAAGTTACAAGTCATTTTTGTAAAGGTAGTCATTTCAGTCGAAAGAACGACGTCTAGATGACCATTTTAGAAAACATACTTCCACTTTGAGTTTAACCATAATTTTTGGATATAGTTTCATGTTCATAATAAAAATCATTTTTCCAGAATAACAACTTTTAAATCAAAGTTTTTCATAGTTTTTAATTAACTAACCCAAAACAGCCCGCGGTGTTACTACGACGGCGTAAATCCAGTGTTACGGTATTTTTCGTGTTTCCATGTTTTAAATCATTAAGTTAGAATATCATATAGATATAGAACATGTGTTTAGTTGATTTTAAAAGTCAAGTTAGAAGGATTAAATTTTATTTGCGAACAAGTTTAGAATTAACTAAACTATGTTCTAGTGATTACAAGTTTAAACCTTCGAATAAGATAGCTTTATATGTATGAATTGAATGATGTTATGAACATCATTACTACCTCAAGTTCCTTGGGTAAACCTACTGGAAATGAGAAAAATAGATCTAGCTTCAACGGATCCTTGGATGGCTTGAAAGTTCTTGAAGCAGAATCATGACACGAAAACAATTTCAAGTAAGATTTCCACCCGAAATAAGATTGTTATAGTTATAGAAATTGAATTAAAGTTTGAATATGATTATTACCTTGTATTAGAAATATAAACTACTGTAAGTAACAAAGGTTTCTTGATCTTTGATGATTACTTGGAATGGATTTAGAAAACTTGGAAGTGAACTTGCAATCTTGGAAGTATTCTTGATTTTATGAAACTAGAACTTTTGGAATTTATGAAGAACACTTAGAACTTGAAGATAGAACTTGAGAGAGATCAATTAGATGAAGAAAATTGAAGAATGAAAGTGTTTGTAGGTGTTTTTGGTCGTTGGTGTATGGATTAGATATAAAGGATATGTAATTTTGTTTTCATGTAAATAAGTCATGAATGATTACTCATATTTTTGTAATTTTATGAGATATTTCATGCTAGTTGCCAAATGATGGTTCCCACAAGTGTTAGGTGACTCACATGGGCTGCTAAGAGCTGATCATTGGAGTGTATATACCAATAGTACATACATCTAAAAGCTGTGTATTGTACGAGTACGAATACGGGTGCATACGAGTAGAATTGTTGATGAAACTGAACGAGGATGTAATTGTAAGCATTTTTGTTAAGTAGAAGTATTTTGATAAGTGTCTTGACGTCTTTCAAAAGTGTATGAATACATATTAAAACACTACATGTATATACATTTTAACTGAGTCGTTAAGTCATCGTTAGTCGTTACATGTAAATGTTGTTTTGAAACCTTTAGGTTAACGATCTTGTTGAATGTTGTTAACCCATTGTTTATTATAACAAATGAGATGTTAAATTGTTATATTATCATGATATTATGATATATAATATATCTTAGTATGATATATATACAGTTAAATGTCGTTACAACGATAATCGTTACATATATGTCTCGTTTCGAAATCATTAAGTTAGTAGTCTTATTTTTACATATGTATTTCATTGTTAATACACTTAATAATATATTTACTTATCATTTAACATAATTAACCAAGTGTATCAATATCTTAATATGATTCATATGTACCTAGTAAGACGTTGTTATAACGATAATCGTTATATATATCGTTTTCGAGTTTCTTAAATTAATAGTCTCATTTTTATGTATATAACTCATTGTTAAAATACCTAATGAGATACATACTTATAATAAAATCATTTTAACTATATATATAACCATATATATGTCATCGTATAGTTTTTACAAGTTTTAACGTTCGTGAATCACCGGTCAACTTGGGTGGTCAATTGTCTATATGAAACCTATTTCAATTAATCAAGTCTTAACAAGTTTGATTGCTTAACATGTTGGAAACACTTAATCATGTAAATAACAATTTCATTTAATATATATATATATATATATAAACATGGAAAAGTTCGGGTCACTACAGTACCTACCCGTTAAATAAATTTCGTCCCGAAATTTTAAGCAGTTGGAGGTGTTGACGTATCTTCTGGAAATAAATGCGGGTATTTCTTCTTCATATGATCTTCATGCTTCCAGGTGAACTCGGGTCCTCTACGAGCATTCCATCGAACCTTAACAATCGGTATCTTGTTTTGTTTAAGTCTCTTAACCTCACGATCCATTATTTCGACGGGTTCTTCAACGAATTGAAGTTTTTCATTGATTTGGATTTCGTCCAACGGAATAGTGAGATCTTCTTTAGCAAAACATTTAATCATGCAAATATAGTTTTCATTTAATATATAATCATGGAAAAGTTCGGGTCACTACAGTACCTACCCGTTAAATAAATCTCGTCCCGAAATTTTAAGCTGTTGAAGGTGTTGACGAATCTTCTGGAAATAGGTACGGGTATTTCAGCTTCATTTGATCTTCACGCTTCCAGGTGAACTCGGGTCCCCTACGAGCATTCCATCGAACCATGACGATCGGTATCTTATCTTGCTTGAGCCTTTTAACCTCACGATCCATTATCTCGACTGGTTCTTCAACGAATTGTAGTTTTTTGTTGATTTTACCTTCGTCTAAAGGAATAGTGAGATCTTCTTTAGCTAAGCACTTCTTCAGATTCGAGACGTGAAAGGTATTATGTACATTGGCGAGTTGTTGAGGTAATTCAAGTCGGTAGGCTACTGGTCCGACACGATCTAAAATCTTGAATGGTCCAATGTATCTTGGATTTAGTTTCCCCCGTTTACCAAATCGAACAACGCCTTTCTAAGGTGAAACCTTAAGCATGACCATCTCTCCAATTTCAAATTCTATATCTTTTCTTTTAATGTCCGCGTAGCTCTTTTGTCGACTTTGGGTGGTTTTTAACCGTTGTTGAATTTGAATGATCTTCTCGGTAGTTTCTTGAATTATATCCGGACCCGTAATTTGTCTATCCCCAACTTCACTCCAACAAATCGAAGACCTGCACTTTCTACCATAAAGTGCCTCAAACGGTGCCTAATCAATACTCGAGTGGTAACTGTTGTTGTAGGAAAACTCTGCTAACGGTAGGTGTCGATTCCAACTGTTTCCAAAATCAATAACACATGCTCGTAGCATGTCTTCAAGCATTTGTATCATCCTTTCGCTCTGCCCATTAGTCTGTGGATGATAGGCAGTACTCATGTCTAGACGAGTTCCTAATGCTTGCTGTAATGTCTGCCAAAACCTTGAAACAAATCTGCCATCCCTATCAGAGATAATAGAGATTGGTATTCCATGTCTGGAGATAACTTCTTTCAAGTATAACCGCGCCAACTTCTCCATTTTGTCATCTTCTCTCATTGACAGAAAATGTGCTGATTTGGTGAGACGATTGACTATTACCCAAATAGTATCATAACCACTTGCAGTCCTTGACAATTTAGTAATGAAATCCATGGTAATGTTTTCCCATTTCCATTCTGGGATTTCAGGTTGCTGAAGTAGACCTGATGGTTTCTGATGTTCATCTTTGACCTTAGAACACGTCAAATATTCTCCTACGTATTTATCAATATCGGCTTTCATACCCGGCCACCAAAAGTGTTTCTTGAGATCTTTGTACATCTTCCCCGCTCCGGGATGTATTGAATATCTGGTTTTATGTGCTTCCTTAAGTACCATTTCTCTCACATCTCCAAACTTTGGCACCCAAATTCTTTCATCTCTATATCGGGTTCTGTTTTCCCAAATATTAAGGTGTTTCTCCTATCCTTTGGGTATTTCATTCTTCAAATTCCCTTCTCTTACAACTCCCTGCTGCGCCTCCTTTATTTGAGTAGTAAGGTTAGTACAAATAATTATATTCATAGCTTTTACCCGCATAGGTTCTCTGTCCTTTCTACTCAAAGCGTCGGCTACCACATTCGCTTTCCTCGAATGGTAACGAATCTCGAAATCGTAATCATTCAATAACTCAATCCACCTACGCTGCCTCATGTTTAGTTGTTTCTGATTAAATATGTGTTGGAGACTTTTGTGATCGGTATATATAATACTTTTGACCCCATATAAGTAGTTCCTCCAAGTCTTTAATGCAAAAACAACCGCGCTGTAACGTCCTCCCAATAGGGTCTGGAAGAAACGTTACTAATATCAAATAAACCAACATATTATAATACGAGAACAATACTAAATGAGAAAATTTAACTTTATTGAGTACGCAGCAGAAAATGAAATGTCGTTACAATAATGGAAATAACGATAAAGTAATTGTTCATATGCAGAAGTAATAAATGCGATATCTCTTGATCCTAAGTCCAAGTAGCATCACATAAGTAGTAGATAAGAAAGCTTGAATCAAACAGCACCTGAGACAAAACATGCTAAAGTGTCAACCAAAAAGGTTGAGTGAAGTTCATAGGTTTAACAAAAGTAGTTATCGTTGTTTTTAGACCACAAGATTTAGTTGTAAAGTTGATCTCCCGCAGGATCAAAAAGTAGATCTCGCAGATCCAAAAGTAGTACTGATTCGTGATATTTTAGACTAAATGTTTGTTTTGTTGCCCCGATGATAAGTTGGCAGTACCTTATCACCATGTTTAAATCATTATTAAGTAATACAAAGATATCACGGTCAAATGTATCGGGGACGTTACTCCCGATAGGCCTACCCCCAATAATTAAGAATGCCTTATCCTGAAAGCAATTAAAAAATATCACTGTGGGGTCTTAGTAGCATAAGCTAGTCATAGTACAGTTTAGGTTCGTACTTGTGTCTAAGTTGTTTAAAGTATAAAAGCAGCATGTGTCTCACCCCAGTAAGTATAAAAAGTGCTATAGCAATAAGAGTGGGGCTATGAAAGTCACCTTAGTAAGTAGAGAGAGAGTTATTCCTCGGAATAAAGAGTTGAACGAGTGAGCAGGAAAGTCAACCTATTGACATTTAAGAGTAGTTAAGTGTTTTGCCCATGTTTAAGTTTAAGTATGTGTATAAGTATAGTTTATTTTACTAAGTTTCTATTCCTAGTAAGTTACTATTTTTATAAAGTTTCCATTTTTAGAAAGTTTCTTATTTTACTAAGTTTCTATGACTAGAGAGTTTCTACTTTTATGAGTGTTTTTCATTTTAGGATACTTGCCGTATTAGATAAGCTTTCAATCACCCCTTTCCCTTCGAATGGCTAATTTAGATCTAGGGGCTTGAGCCATAGGACCCTTTAAATCGGAAATCCAAACCCTCTGCCTAGAATCTCGTAGAAACCATTCGTCAAGAAAGTTCGAAGATCTATATGTAGTGACCCGAACTTTTCCATGTTTATATATATTAATTGAGATTGATATTTACATGATTAAATATTTCCAACATGTTAAGCAATCAAACTTGTTAAGACTTGATTAATTGAAATATGTTTCATATAGACAATTGACCACCCAAGTTGACCGGTGATTCATGAACGTTAAAACTTGTAAAAACTATATGATGACATATATATGGATATATATATAGTTAACATGATACTATGATAAGTAAACATATCATTAAGTATATTAACAATGAACTACATATGTAAAAACAAGACTACTAACTTAATGATTTTTAAACGAGACATATATGTAACGATGATCGTTGTAAAGACATTTAATGTATATATATCATATTAAGAGATATTCATACATGATAATATCATGATAATATAATAATTTAAAATCTCATTTGATATTATAAACATTGGGTTAACAACATTTAACAAGATCGTTAACCTAAAGGTTTCAAAACAACAATTACATGTAACGACTAACGATGACTTAACGACTCAGTTAAAATGTATATACATGTAGTGTTTTAATATGTATTTATACACTTTTAAAAGACTTCAATACACTTATCAAAATACTTCTACTTAACAAAAATGCTTACAATTACATCCTCGTTCAGTTTCATCAACAATTCTACTCGTATGCACCCGTATTCGTACTCGTACAATACACAGCTTTTAGATGTATATAATATTGGTATATACACTCCAATGATCAGCTCTTAGCAGCCCATGTGAGTCACCTAACACATGTGGGAACCATCATTTGGCAACTAGCATGAAATATCTCATAAAATTACAAAAATATGAGTAATCATTCATGACTTATTTACATGAAAACAAAATTACATATCCTTTATATCTAATCCATACACCAACGACCAAAAACACCTACAAACACTTTCATTCTTCAATTTTCTTCATCTAATTGATCTCTCTCAAGTTCTATCTTCAAGTTCTAAGTGTTCTTCATATATTCTACAAGTTCTAGTTACATAAAATCAAGAATACTTTCAAGTTTGCTAGCTCACTTCCAATCTTGTAAGGTGATCATCCAACCTCAAGAAATCTTTGTTTCTTACAGTAGGTTATCATTCTAATACAAGGTAATAATCATATTCAAACTTTGGTTCAATTTCTATAACTATAACAATCTTATTTCAAGTGATGATCTTACTTGAACTTGTTTTCGTGTCATGATTCTGCTTCAAGAACTTCGAGCCATCCAAGGATCCGTTGAAGCTAGATCCATTTTTCTCTTTTCCAGTAGGTTTATCCAAGGAACTTAAGGTAGTAATGATGTTCATAACATCATTCGATTCATACATATAAAGCTATCTTATTCGAAGGTTTAAACTTGTAATCACTAGAACATAGTTTAGTTAATTCTAAACTTGTTCGCAAACAAAAGTTAATCCTTCTAACTTGACTTTTAAAATCAACTAAACACATGTTCTATATCTATATGATATGCTAACTTAATGATTTAAAACCTGGAAACACGAAAAACACCGTAAAACCGGATTTACGCCGTCGTAGTAACACAGCGGGCTGTTTTGGGTTAGTTAATTAAAAACTATGATAAACTTTGATTTAAAAGTTGTTATTCTGAGAAAATGATTTTTATTATGAACATGAAACTATATCCAAAAATTATGGTTAAACTCAAAGTGGAAGTATGTTTTCTAAAATGGTCATCTAGACGTCGTTCTTTCGACTGAAATGACTATCTTTACAAAAACGACTTGTAACTTATTTTTTCGACTATAAACCTATAATTTTTCTGTTTAGATTCATAAAATAGAGTTCAATATGAAACCATAGCAATTTGATTCACTCAAAACGGATTTAAAATGAAGAAGTTGTGGGTAAAACAAGATTGGATAATTTTTCTCATTTTAGCTACGTGAAAATTGGTAACAAATCTATTCCAACCATAACTTAATCAACTTGTATTGTATATTATGTAATCTTGAGATACCATAGACACGTATACAATGTTTCGACATATCATGTCGACACATCTATATATATTTCGGAACAACCATAGACACTCTATATGTGAATGTTGGAGTTAGCTATACAGGGTTGAGGTTGATTCCAAAATATATATAGTTTGAGCTGTGATCAATACTGAGATACGTATACACTGGGTCGTGGATTGATTCAAGATAATATTTATTGATTTATTTCTGTACATCTAACTTTGGACAACTAGTTGTAGGTTACTAACGAGGACAGCTGACTTAATAAACTTAAAACATCAAAATATATTAAAAGTGTTGTAAATATATTTTGAACATACTTTAATATATATGTATATATTGTTATAGGTTCGTGAATCAACAGTGGCCAAGTCTTACTTCTCGACGAAGTAAAAATCTGTGAAAGTGAGTTATAGTCCCACTTTTAAAATCTAATATTTTTGGGATGAGAATACATGCAGGTTTTATAAATGATTTACAAAATAGACACAAGTACGTGAAACTACATTCTATGGTTTAATTATCGAAATCGAATATGCCCCTTTTTATTAAGTCTGGTAATCTAAGAATTAGGGAACAGACACCCTAATTGACGCGAATCCTAAAGATAGATCTATTGGGCCTAACAAACCCCATCCAAAGTATCGGATGCTTTAGTACTTCGAAATTTATATCATATCCGAAGGGTGTCCCGGAATGATGGGGATATTCTTATATATGCATCTTGTTAATGTCGGTTACCAGGTGTTCACCATATGAATGATTTTTATCTCTATGTATGGGATGTGTATTGAAATATGAAATCTTGTGGTCTATTATTATGATTTGATATATATAGGTTAAACCTATAACTCACCAACATTTTTGTTGACGTTTTAAGCATGTTTATTCTCAGGTGATTATTAAGAGCTTCCGCTGTCGCATACTTAAATAAGGACGAGATTTGGAGTCCATGCTTGTATGATATTGTGTAAAAACTGTATTCAAGAAACTTATTTTGTTGTAACATATTTGTATTGTAAACCATTATGTAATGGTCGTGTGTAAACAGGATATTTTAGATTATCATTATTTGATAATCTACGTAAAGCTTTTTAAACCTTTATTGATGAAATAAAGGTTATGGTTTGTTTTAAAATGAATGCAGTCTTTGAAAAACGTCTCATATAGAGGTCAAAACCTCGTGACGAAATCAATTAATATGGAACGTTTTTAATCAATAAGAACGGGACATTTCAGTTGGTATCCGAGCGTTGGTCTGAGAGAACCAGAATTTTGCATTAGTGTGTCTTATCGAGTTTGTTAGGATGCATTAGTGAGTCTGGACTTCGACCGTGTTTACTTGAAAAATGATTGCTTAACAAATTTTGTTGGAAACTATATATTTTTAACATGTGAATATTATGTGATATATTAATCTCTTAACGCGTTTGATATTATGTGATAGATGTCTACCTCTAGAACAAGTCCCATTGACTCACCTAATAATAATGAAGAGTCAAATGTAAATTGGAATGATTCGTGGACTGATTCACAAGTTCCCGAAGAGGAACCGGAAGAAGAGTCGGAACCGGAACCGGAAGAAGAATCGGAACCAGATGAAGAAATAGAACCGGTGGGGGAAATAATAAAACGGTTAAGTAAAAGAAAATCCTTAACCAACCGACCAAGGTTAATTATGGTCAATGGTGTTTCCGCCAAGGAAGCAAAATATTGGGAGGATTACCTATCCTCCGATGAATCGGATTCCGACGAGAATTCCGATGATGTTATAGAAATTACCCCAACTGAATTTAAAAAGGCAAAAGAAAATAATAAGGGAAAGGGCATAAAAATAGAGAAATCCAATTCCAACCCCGATGAACTTTATATGTATCATCAACCCCCGAAGTCCTTAAGTTGTAACAATGACCCGGGAACCTCTAAACCACCAGGTTTTTCTAAACCGTTGTGGAAAACGACAGTTAGTATTAGGGGAACATCATATATCCCTAGAAACTTGGCAAAACGAACCAAAACCGAAGAAGAAGAAACGAGCGAGTCGGAATAAGATAGTTGTATTCGTGTGGTGTAATATATGTAATATAGTGTGCTTATGCTTTATGATATATGTAAAAATTGCTTGTGTTAATAAGTATTTTTTTTATGAATCTAACTCTTGTCTATTTTACAGTTTAAAAACACAAAATGGATAGACAACCCAATATTTTAAGAGACCTACCCGGAGACATGATTGATGAAATCTTGTCTAGAGTCGGTCAGAATTCCTCGGCACAACTATTTAAGGCGAGATCAGTTTGTAAGACATTCGAAGAACGTTCCAAGAATGTCTTGGTTTATAAGAGACTTTCGTTTGAAAGATGGGGGATATCACATTGGGAAACCCATAAGTTACGATGTGTTTACTTTGACGCATATATTGCGGGGAACCCAAATGCTATTTTACGCAACGGGTTAAGAAATTATTTTGACTCAATATATCCGAATATTGGACTTCATGATTTAGAAAAAGCGGCTAACATGCAACATAAAGAAGCATGTTATGCTTACGGATTAGTAATGTTCGCTTCTCACCAAAGTGAGAACAAGAACATCGGGCTACAACTATTAAACAAAACGTTCCCACAAGTGACGGAGTCGGTAATTGGGGTAAGAAATGAGGTTTTTAGATTGTTACGGGACTGTTGGACATTACGTAACCCTCGTCCCTTTGACGACGTTACAACACGCTGTCTTATCAACGGCCATAACGGTTATGTTCCACAAGACCAAGGATGGGAAGTAATCCTAGTAAAACCAGAATGCATGACTTGTTTCTGGACGTATGAATTACGTGTCTTTATTGCCTTTGCTGAACGACTTGTGTACTAGCTAGAATTATCTTCACAACCATCTTGTATCAAATTTATTGTGTGCTATATTTCATGCTATATGTAAAATAAGCGGTATTGTAAGTTTGTAAAATATTGTATAAAAGTTTGAACGCGAAATATTATTATAATCAGTTTTTCATATAGAATTGTAGTAGTTGAATTGCATATTAGCTACTAAGTATGAACTTAACGGGTAGGTACTACCCGAATTTAAACTTATAAAACGCTAATATGAAGAAAAAGCTTTTATAAATGAGTTCATATTATGCTACGAAATACTATTAACTACTCTTAATATTCTGTATGATTAACTTGTTCCATTTAACTATTTTGAAGGAAATGGCACCGACTACTCGACACACCGTGAATATGAATGAAGAGGAATTCCGTACTTTTCTAGCTTCAAACATAGCAGCAGTACAGGCTGCGCTACATACCAACAATAACCTTGGATCTAGCAGTACAGGAAATCGTGTAGGATGCACCTACAAAGAATTCACTGCCTGCAAACCTTTGGAATTTGATGGAACCGAAGGACCGATCGGATTGAAACGGTGGACCGAGAAGGTCGAATCGGTGTTTGCCATAAGTAAGTGTACTGAAGAGGACAAAGTGAAGTACGCTACGCATACCTTCACAGGTTCTGCGTTAACATGGTGGAATACCTATCTAGAGCAAGTGGGACAAGACGATGCGTACGCACTACCGTGGTCAGCATTCAAGCACTTGATGAACGAGAAGTACCGTCCCAGAACCGAGGTCAATAAGCTCAAGATAGAACTTAGAGGGTTACGAACCCAAGGATTTGATATTACCACGTACGAAAGACGATTCACAGAATTGTGCCTATTATGTCCGGGAGCATTCGAAGATGAGGAAGAGAAGATCGACGCGTTTGTGAAAGGATTACCGGAAAGAATCCAAGAAGATATAAGTTCACACGAGCCCGCCTCCATACAACAGGCATGTAGAATGGCTCACAAACTAGTGAACCAGATTGAAGAAAGAATTAAAGAACAGACTGCTGAAGAGGCCAATGTGAAGCAAGTCAAAAGAAAGTGGGAGGAAAACGGTGATAAGAATCACCAATACAACAACAACAGCAATTACAATAATAATCGCAACAATTATCCCAACAATCGCAACATCAATCGCAACTACAACAAACGGCCCAACAACAACAACAACAACAACAACAACAGCAGCAACTACAACAATCGTCCCAACAACAATAACAATCGCAACAACAACAACAACAACAACAACAACAATCAGAAGCAGCTATGCCAAAGGTGTGAAAAGTATCACTCGGGGTTCTGCACCAAATTTTGCAATAAGTGTAAAAGAAATGGTCATAGCGCGGCGAAGTGTGAGGTCTACGGACTAGGGGTTAACAGAACGAAAGGAACAAATGGTGTCGGAACGAGTAATGGCGGAGCAAGTAGTGTCGGAGCAAGTTATGCCAATGTAGTTTGTTATAAATGTGGAAAACCGGGCCACATTATTAGAAATTTCCCGAACCAGGAGAACACGAATGGACAAGGCCGCGGAAGAGTTTTCAATATTAATGCGGCAGAGGCACAGGAAGACCCGGAGCTTGTTACGGGTACGTTTCTTATTGACAATAAATCTGCTTACGTTTTATTTGATTCGGGTGCGGATAGAAGCTATATGAGTAGAGATTTTTGTGCTAAATTAAGTTGTCCATTGACGCCTTTGGATAGTAAATTTTTACTCGAATTAGCAAATGGTAAATTAATTTCAGCAGATAATATATGTCGGAATCGAGAAATTAAACTGGTTAGCGAAACATTTAAGATTGACTTGATACCAGTAGAGTTAGGGAGTTTTGATGTGATAATCGGTATGGACTGGTTGAAAGAAGTGAAAGCAGAGATCGTTTGTTACAAAAATGCAATTCGCATTATACGAGAAAAAGGAAAACCCTTAATGGTGTACGGAGAAAAGGGCAACACGAAGCTACATCTTATTAGTAATTTGATGGCACAAAAACTAATAAGAAAAGGTTGCTATGCTGTTCTAGCATACGTCGAGAAAGTACAAACTGAAGAAAAGAGCATCAATGATGTTCCCATTGCAAAAGAATTTCCCGATGTATTTCCAAAAGAATTACCGGGATTACCCACACATCGATCCGTTGAATTTCAAATAGATCTTGTACCAGGAGCTGCACCAATAGCTCGTGCTCCTTACAGACTCGCACCCAGCGAGATGAAAGAACTGCAAAGCCAATTACAAGAACTTTTAGAGCGTGGTTTCATTCGACCAAGCACATCACCGTGGGGAGCTCCTGTTTTGTTTGTCAAGAAGAAAGATGGTACATTCAGGTTGTGTATCGACTACCGAGAGTTGAACAAACATACCATCAAGAACCGCTACCCACTACCGAGAATCGATGACTTATTTGATCAACTACAAGGCTCGTCTGTTTATTCAAAGATTGACTTACGTTCCGGGTATCATCAAATGCGGGTGAAAGAAGATGATATTCCAAAGACTGCTTTCAGAACACGTTACGGTCATTACGAGTTTATGGTCATGCCGTTTGGTTTAACTAATGCACCAGCTGTGTTCATGGACCTTATGAACCGAGTGTGTGGACCATACCTTGACAAGTTTGTCATTGTTTTCATTGATGACATACTTATTTACTCAAAGAATGACCAAGAACACGGTGAACATTTGAGAAAGGTGTTAGAAGTATTGAGGAAGGAATAATTGTACGCTAAGTTTTCAAAGTGTGCATTTTGGTTGGAAGAAGTTCAATTCCTCGGTCACATAGTGAACAAAGAAGGTATTAAGGTGGATCCGGCAAAGATAGAAACTGTTGAAAAGTGGGAAACCCCGAAAACTCCGAAACACATACGCCAGTTTTTAGGACTAGCTGGTTACTACAGAAGGTTCATCCAAGACTTTTCTAGAATAGCAAAACCCTTAACTGCATTAACGCATAAATGGAAGAAATTTGAATGGAATGATGAACAAGAGAAAGCGTTTCAGTTATTGAAGAAAAAGCTAACTACGGCACCTATATTGTCATTGCCTGAAGGGAATGATGATTTTGTGATTTATTGTGACGCATCAAAGCAAGGTCTCGGTTGTGTATTAATACAACGAACGAAGGTGATTGCTTATGCGTCTAGACAATTGAAGATTCACGAACAAAATTATACGACGCATGATTTAGAATTAGGCGCGGTTGTTTTTGCATTAAAGACTTGGAGGCACTACTTATATGGGGTCAAAAGTATTATATATGCCGACCACAAAAGTCTTCAACACATATTTAATCAGAAACAACTGAATATGAGGCAGCGTAGGTGGATTGAATTGTTGAATGATTACGACTTTGAGATTCGTTACCACCCGGGGAAGGCAAATGTGGTAGCCGATGCCTTGAGCAGAAAGGACAGAGAACCCATTCGAGTAAAATCTATGAATATAATGATTCATAATAACCTTACTACTCAAATAAAGGAGGCGCAACAAGGAGTTTTAAAAGAAGGAAATTTAAAGGATGAAATACCCAAAGGATCGGAGCAGCATCTTAATATTCGGGAAGACGGAACCCGGTATAGGGCTGAAAGGATTTGGGTACCAAAATTTGGAGATATGAGAGAAATGGTACTTAGAGAAGCTCATAAAACCAGATACTCAATACATCCTGGAACGGGGAAGATGTATAAGGATCTCAAGAAACATTTTTGGTGGCCGGGTATGAAAGCCGATGTTGCTAAATACGTAGGAGAATGTTTGACGTGTTCTAAGGTCAAAGCTGAGCATCAGAAACCATCAGGTCTACTTCAACAACCCGAAATCCCAGAATGGAAATGGGAAAACATTACCATGGATTTCATCACTAAATTGCCAAGGACTGCAAGTGGTTTTGATACTATTTGGGTAATAGTTGATCGTCTCACCAAATCAGCACACTTCCTGCCAATAAGAGAAGATGACAAGATGGAGAAGTTAGCACGACTATATTTGAAGGAAGTCATCTCCAGACATGAAATACCAATCTCTATTATCTCTGATAGGGATGGCAGATTTATTTCAAGATTCTGGTAGACATTACAGCAAGCATTAGGAACTCGTCTAGACATGAGTACTGCCTATCATCTACAAACTGATGGGCAGAGCGAAAGGACGATACAAACGCTTGAAGACATGCTACGAGCATGTGTTATTGATTTCGGAAACAGTTGGGATAGACATCTACCGTTAGCAGAATTTTCCTACAACAACAGCTACCATTCAAGCATTGAGATGGCGCCGTTTGAAGCACTTTATGGTAGAAAGTGCAGGTCTCCGATTTGTTGGAGTGAAGTGGGGGATAGACAGATTACGGGTCCGGAGATTATACAAGAAACTACCGAGAAGATCATCCAAATTCAACAACGGTTAAAAACCGCCCAAAGTCGACAAAAGAGCTACGCTGACATTAAAAGAAAAGATATAGAATTTGAAATTAGAGAGATGGTCATGCTTAAAGTTGCACCTTGGAAAGGCGTTGTTCGATTTGGTAAACGAGGGAAATTAAATCCAAGGTATATTGGACCATTCAAGATTATTGATCGTGTCAGACCAGTAGCTTACCGACTTGAGTTACCTCAACAACTCGTGGCTGTACATAACACTTTCCACGTCTCGAATTTGAAGAAATGTTTTGCTAAAGAAGATCTCACTATTCCGTTAGATGAAATCCAAATCAACGAAAAACTTCAATTCATCGAAGAACCCATCGAAATAATGGATCGTGAGGTTAAAAGACTTAAGCAAAACAAGATACCAATTGTTAAGGTTCGATGGAATGCTCGTAGAGGACCCGAGTTCACCTGGGAGCGTGAAGATCAGATGAAGAAGAAATACCCGCATCTATTTCCAGAAGATTTGTCAACACCTTCAACAGCTTAAAATTTCGGGACGAAATTTATTTAACGGGTAGGTACTGTAGTGACCCGAACTTTTCCATGTTTATATATATTAATTAAGATTGATATTTACATGATTAAATATTTCCAACATGTTAAGCAATCAAACTTGTTAAGACTTGATTAATTGAAATATGTTTCATATAGACAATTGACCACCCAAGTTGACCGGTGATTCATGAACGTTAAAACTTGTAAAAACTATATGATGACATATATATGGATATATATATAGTTAACATGATACTATGATAAGTAAACATATCATTAAGTATATTAACAATGAACTACATATGTAAAAACAAGACTACTAACTTAATGATTTTTAAACGAGACATATATGTAACGATGATCGTTGTAAAGACATTTAATGTATATATATCATATTAAGAGATATTCATACATGATAATATCATGATAATATAATAATTTAAAATCTCATTTGATATTATAAACATTGGGTTAACAACATTTAACAAGATCGTTAACCTAAAGGTTTCAAAACAACAATTACATGTAACGACTAACGATGACTTAACGACTCAGTTAAAATGTATATACATGTAGTGTTTTAATATGTATTTATACACTTTTAAAAGACTTCAATACACTTATCAAAATACTTCTACTTAACAAAAATGCTTACAATTACATCCTCGTTCAGTTTCATCAACAATTCTACTCGTATGCACCCGTATTCGTACTCGTACAATACACAGCTTTTAGATGTATGTACTATTGGTATATACACTCCAATGATCAGCTCTTAGCAGCCCATGTGAGTCACCTAACACATGTGGGAACCATCATTTGGCAACTAGCATGAAATATCTCATAAAATTACAAAAATATGAGTAATCATTCATGACTTATTTACATGAAAACAAAATTACATATCCTTTATATCTAATCCATACACCAACGACTAAAAACACCTACAAACACTTTCATTCTTCAATTTTCTTCATCTAATTGATCTCTCTCAAGTTCTATCTTCAAGTTCTAAGTGTTCTTCATATATTCTACAAGTTCTAGTTACATAAAATCAAGAATACTTTCAAGTTTGCTAGCTCACTTCCAATCTTGTAAGGTGATCATCCAACCTCAAGAAATCTTTGTTTCTTACAGTAGGTTATAATTCTAATACAAGGTAATAATCATATTCAAACTTTGGTTCAATTTCTATAACTATAACAATCTTATTTCAAGTGATGATCTTACTTGAACTTGTTTTCGTGTCATGATTCTGCTTCAAGAACTTCGAGCCATCCAAGGATCCGTTGAAGCTAGATCCATTTTTCTATTTTCCAGTAGGTTTATCCAAGGAACTTAAGGTAGTAATGATGTTCATAACATCATTCGATTCATACATATAAAGCTATCTTATTCGAAGGTTTAAACTTGTAATCACTAGAACATAGTTTAGTTAATTCTAAACTTGTTCGCAAACAAAAGTTAATCCTTCTAACTTGACTTTTAAAATCAACTAAACACATGTTCTATATCTATATGATATGCTAACTTAATGATTTAAAACCTGGAAACACGAAAAACACCGTAAAACCGGATTTACGCCGTCGTAGTAACACAGCGGGCTGTTTTGGGTTAGTTAATTAAAAACTATGATAAACTTTGATTTAAAAGTTGTTATTCTGAGAAAATGATTTTTATTATGAACATGAAACTATATCCAAAAATTATGGTTAAACTCAAAGTGAAAGTATGTTTTCTAAAATGGTCATCTAGACGTCGTTCTTTCGACTGAAATGACTATCTTTACAAAAACGACTTGTAACTTATTTTTTCGACTATAAACCTATAATTTTTCTGTTTAGATTCATAAAATAGAGTTCAATATGAAACCATAGCAATTTGATTCACTCAAAACGGATTTAAAATGAAGAAGTTGTGGGTAAAACAAGATTGGATAATTTTTCTCATTTTAGCTACGTGAAAATTGGTAACAAATCTATTCCAACCATAACTTAATCAACTTGTATTGTATATTATGTAATCTTGAGATACCATAGACACGTATACAATGTTTCGACATATCATGTCGACACATCTATATATATTTCGGAACAACCATAGACACTCTATATGTGAATGTTGGAGTTAGCTATACAGGGTTGAGGTTGATTCCAAAATATATATAGTTTGAGCTGTGATCAATACTGAGATACGTATACACTGGGTCGTGGATTGATTCAAGATAATATTTATCGATTTATTTCTGTACATCTAACTGTGGACAACTAGTTGTAGGTTACTAACGAGGACAGCTGACTTAATAAACTTAAAACATCAAAATATATTAAAAGTGTTGTAAATATATTTTGAACATACTTTAATATATATGTATATATTGTTATAGGTTCGTGAATCAACAGTGGCCAAGTCTTACTTCTCGACGAAGTAAAAATTTGTGAAAGTGAGTTATAGTCCCACTTTTAAAATCTAATATTTTTGGGATGAGAATACATGCAGGTTTTATAAATGATTTACAAAATAGACACAAGTACGTGAAACTACATTCTATGGTTTAATTATCGAAATCGAATATGCCCCTTTTTATTAAGTCTGGTAATCTAAGAATTAGGGAACAGACACCCTAATTGACGTGAATCCTAAAGATAGATCTATTGGGCCTAACAAACCCCATCCAAAGTATCGGATGCTTTAGTACTTCGAAATTTATATCATATCCGAAGGGTGTCCCGGAATGATGGGGATATTCTTATATATGCATCTTGTTAATGTCGGTTACCAGGTGTTCACCATATGAATGATTTTTATCTCTATGTATGGGATGTGTATTGAAATATGAAATCTTGTGGTCTATTATTATGATTTGATATATATAGGTTAAACCTATAACTCACCAACATTTTTGTTGACGTTTTAAGCATGTTTATTCTCAGGTGATTATTAAGAGCTTCCGCTGTCGCATACTTAAATAAGGACGAGATTTGGAGTCCATGCTTGTATGATATTGTGTAAAAACTGTATTCAAGAAACTTATTTTGTTGTAACATATTTGTATTGTAAACCATTATGTAATGGTCATGTGTAAACAAGATATTTTAGATTATCATTATTTGATAATCTACGTAAAGCTTTTTAAACCTTTATTGATGAAATAAAGGTTATGGTTTATTTTAAAATGAATGCAGTCTTTGAAAAACATCTCATATAGAGGTCAAAACCTCGTGACGAAATCAATTAATATGGAACGTTTTTAATCAATAAGAACGGGACATTTCACTATACATCTCTAATACATATCCCAAAATGTTTTTGTGCTATAATATAAGTAGTAGGTTATAGGTGCTAGTAATAGTAATAGTGTATACATGTTAAGTACTAGTATAAGTAGTATTAGGGTTTAAGGTTTTAATATGTATATGTATATATAATTCGTATATATACATAAAAATATTTTTTTTTACATGTATATATGTATATATAAATCTAGGAGTGTTTATGTATATACTTATGAATAACAAGTTTATAATATGAATATGAATTAACAAAGATTAAAGTTTATGTAAATAGTTTAGGGTTTATGTTATACCTTTGAAGATTCAAGATAATTAACAAAGAAAAGATGAACACGATGAAGATGGAAGATCAAAGCCTTAAAAATCTTGAAGAACTCCTTGAAGATTCTTGAAGAACACGAAGAACAAGCTTGAAGATCCGAATACCACAAGAGAGGGAGAGGGAGAGATTGTTTTTGAGAGAGGATTTTGGTGTGATTTGTGAATGAGAAATTAGGAGTGTTTATATAGTGCAAGTATTAGAGTGTTAGTCAACATAAGGATGTTCTAATTAATGATTTTATTTTGTTTTATAATTTTTAGTCAACAAAAGGTGGTACTAGTTTATAATTAGTCAACATAAGGATGTACTAGTTTATACTTTATTTTTAGTCAACATAAGGATGTAATTGTTTAAGATTCTTTAGTCTCATTATTATTACTATTATTATTATTATTATGTTTATTATTATTTTTACATTTACTACATGATAAGTATTATTTTCTTTTTACTAATTCATGACTTGTATTTATTTTTATTTAGTTCCCAATTGTTTTATTATTTATATAAATGTCACTTTTTATTTATTACTTATAGATTAATAGTTATAAATAATATTATTGAAATGCATAAATTTTAATTAGCAGTGAGAATAAAAGTTTATTATTTGGTCAACGTTAAATTGATTGTGTATATAACAACCCTTAAATAATTAATACGTATAGTCAGACAGTAAACCCTAGGGTCATTTCAGTAATTTCAGAAGTCAAAAAGTGAGGGTTGTTATAGTACCTCCCCGTTAATAAAAACTTAGTCCCGAAGTTTTAGGTAGATTTCTCGGATGCATCAGCAGTTGAGAAGAGATGGGGATATTTCCGTTTCATATGGTCTTTGCGTTCCCAAGTATATTCGGGGCCTCTACGCGAATTCCAACAGACTTTAATGATAGGTATGTTGCTTTTACGCGTTTGTTTGACCTCTCCTTCCATGATTTCTATAGGTTCTTCAACGAAGTGCATTTTATCATTAATGCGAAGATCATTCAAAACGATGATGTTATACAAGTCATTTCAGTAAATTGGATACATGAAATGTGTTATGAATGGTATTGAGCTCATTTAAAACCTTGAGCATTTTATGCCACAATATTAGGGCAGACAAACAGAGAGGAGTTCGTGAAAATCACAGTCATGAAATTTGATAGAGATCTTCATTGTTTACAACAAGAATATTTTAATGATGAATATAAGTTGAAAAATAAAGTTTTATCACTATTGAATAATATGGATAAAACGATTCGTTTATAGGAAGAGTATAAACGAAGCTATCATAAAAGAGTGAAATGAGAAAATTAAATGTTCGCCTTAACTTTTGACGTAGTCACGATTGATTTCCGGAATTCAAGGAATTAAAGGAAATCTTCGTAATCTATAAGATTTGATTCTCCGGTATTTATGAAATTTTGAGATTTGTTTGATTAAATGCGGTGATTTGCCTCGATTGATGTGTTTAGAATTTTGCTATAAATTAGCTTGTTCCGTTTCATTATCTTTACCACTTCTATACTTTCTTTCTCAATTCAAACTTCCAAAAGATTAAAAAAATGCTAAATCCAGTTCTGATCCTGGTTATTATATTGACCATCTATGCAGTCATTCTTCTTTTTCTTTTACCGCCAGAGGAATCTGTTTACTTCTTCTATGCTCTTGGGGTTATAGTGTTTTTAATTATCCCGTGTCTTTATATTGCTATACGCATTGATATACACGGTTTGTAATTTCGGAGTCGTTATCGGGCTTTATATTTTCCCTTATATGTCGGAGCTTTATGTTTTTGTTTCTTCTTCCTGACTTCAAGTCAAGCGAGTAATGGTCCAGAATTCATAGGTATGAAGTTTTGAATGATCATAATATATAAAGTAGAAAGGAAAGGTAATAGCACGATTTGATTTGTCATATTACCAGAATATCCGAAAAAGACCGAATCATCAAGAAAAATATTTTCTTGATATGTTTAGAGGTTAAATAGAATGTAAGAGTCGTGTAACATGGCAAATGATGATTATAAAATCTATGAATCATCATCTTCCATTAAAAACTGAGCATGACTTACTGTAATATAATCACGTTGGCCTGACGTCATTATATTATATTAACTCATGCTTCAATTCCCAATCACTTCTTCAAAGCATTTATAATTTAAACTCAAATTTTACAGAATATAGAAACTAAAACAGTTTTCTTTATAAAGATATCGCAAAGAGATACTTAATTGCGGACATGAATCGTTATGAAGATATCTTCCGAAATATAGAGGATATTTATGATGATATTTTGGAATTTCTAAGTTCGAAAGTTGATGAAGAAAAATTTTATTATCAAACTGTTAGCCCTTAAGAACATCTATAGCATTTGCTGCTTCGTCAGCATTCTCAAGGTTAACGAATCTGAATCATTGATTGACAACCCGAAATGGTTTCAAGAAATTTTATTTTTAGATGATTAAACGCTGATTGTAATCGTCAATGGATCTAATGGTTGACGAATAGGCGTTGTTGATTTCAAAAGTAATGAATGATAATTTTGGTGGTTTGATGTGATAGTTCATCATAGAATACGAATGAATATAATTCATGAATGTAGTGATCTTTAGGAAGATAACATCTGCTATAGCTTTACTTGAATTCTGATATGTCAAATTCAGAATATGTAATTTGATTTGAATGAAAATGGTTGTTCTTTGGTGCGCGGATACATATGTGGATGTAAGTAGTATAGTTACTGATTATTGAATCAGAATTTGAAGAATGTACAATGTAACATATTAATGTGAGATATAAATATTTCTCGGGTATTACCTACCCATTAAAATATTTTCACAATTAACAGTTTGTACAAAAGAGAAGATATACGTTCATATATGTATTCTTCAGATATAATATAGATTTAATGAGTTAATATAATATTAAACTCATTTGATTTGCGGTTGAAACGAGAATAAATAATCTCCAAAACCTTAGAGATTTCATAATTGTCGCGAAATATTTCGCTAATGAAGTTATGAATCAATACTTCATCGTTCATTGTTATTGATATACCTCAGTATATGATGTTGGTGCTCGTGGAATTCTTGTGAAATTCATAAGGCACGAATGATGTTTTCTAGAAAGTTTCGAGTACATCGAAAATGAAAGTATACAATCAATCATGTATTTGAGTAATACACTTGGTTTATTATGAAATGGAGTTTATTGTGTTGAAGCAGTGATTAACGATTGTTAAGTCATTAACGAAGGATGTACATCATAGCATATTAATGATATGAATTAATCAAGTAGTACATACTAGTTAAGATTCACACGTAATAGCTTAGTATGAAAAGATTTATTATTGTTCCAATCCATATATATAAAGTATACATATGTAATTCTTCAGGAAGAATGAGTCAATACATCTTAACTCATTATTACTAATATTCCTTGGTATCTATGGGGCGTATGATGTTGATGTTTGAGGTACTGAGTGTGATGTTGAGGCGTGGAATGCGGATGTTTTCGTTGGTGAAGCTGGTGATGTTGGTGGTGATGCCGATGGTACTGGTGGTACTGGTTATGCTACTGGTGCTGCTGCTGGTGTTCGTAGGTTTCGCACCATATTCTCCAGAGCCACTACTCGAGCGCGAAGCTCGTTGACTTCTTCTATTATTCCGGGATGATTGGCGGTTCGGACAAGTGGATGAATAAGATCTAAAATTTTAGATATTATATATTCATGACTGGATATCCTGGAAATGAGGGTGAAAATAGTGTTCCGAACGGGTTCGCCAGTAAGTGCTTCAGGTTCTTCACCAAGAGGTGAATTCGGTTGGTGGAAGGAATCACCTTCTTCTTGTCTCCATTGATTAAGTTTACTACGAACCCATCCCCAATTCATCCAAAATAGATGATGGCTGATTTTTTGGTTCATTCCGGTTACGCTGCCATTGGAGCTCAAAGAGTTCGAGGAATCCATATTATGTGTTTGGAATTAGGGTTTTTGATATGAGATTAGTTTTGAATACTGGATGATATATTCGTCTCCTCGAATACGTGTATATAGCAAAAAGATTTCCGTAATTTATGGAGGGAATTTAGGAAAAGTGTTAGACAAAATCTATTAGGATAGATACGATAAGATATAATAAGATATGATGTGTCTTTACTTTAATAATGGCAGTATGACGTGTCGAGATCATAAAGTGATAAGTATGTAATCTAATAATCTTTTGATTAAAGACTTTCAATTCGTATACTGTGATAACCCAATGACATTTTTCAATTCGCAAACCGATGCATAAAGGCATAAGGCATATTGGTACGTGATATAACAGAGAGTTATATACGTTTGAGTGTGAGTAGTAACATTTATAAGAATTTCAAAATCATGGATAATATTTCATGTAATACATATGTAATACACATAACCATGATAGATAACTTATGAATGTCAAGAATTTCTGAAATCATTGTGTCGCATTTAGATGCGGTGGTGTAATTGGATAGTACTCAGGAAAGTGAGCAGAGTTCTTAGATTAGCTCGGCATTCTAAGATAAGTAAAGTTTCTAAAGTATAGTGTAGCATTTAACAGTTAAAGGCAACAATTAAAGGCACTATGGTCAAGGAAAGTTGTAGTCCTACATTAGGAAAGAGACTTTGATTAGAATCTTTAAGTCAAGTTTGGTAAAGCATGATTGTTAAGATTATAAGGCAATTCTAAATGCTTTAAGTCTAAGGCAGGAAAGGTTATAGTTTCCTAGATTGCTAAGGCACCCTAGCTAGCAAGTAAGGCACACATAAAAATGCAATCCTGGTTCTCTATAACAGTCTGGTTATGCTCTGATACCAATCTGTAACGTCCTCCCAATAGGGTCTGCAAGAAACGTTACTAATATCAAATAAACCAACATATTATAATACGAGAACAATACTAAATGAGAAAATTTAACTTTATTGAGTATGCAGCGGAAAATGAAATGTCGTTACAATAATGGAAATAACGATAAAGTAATTGTTCATATGCAGAAGTAATAAATGCGATATCTCTTGATCCTAAGTCCAAGTAGCATCACATAAGTAGTAGATAAGAAAGCTTGAATCAAACAGCACCTGAGACAAAACATGCTAAAGTGTCAACCAAAAAGGTTGAGTGAAGTTCATAGGTTTAACAAAAGTAGTTATCGTTGTTTTTAGACCACAAGATTTAGTTGTAAAGTTGATCTCCCGCAGGATCAAAAAGTAGATCTCGCAGATCCAAAAGTAGTACTGATTCATGATATTTTAGACTAAACGTTTGTTTTGTTGCCCCGATGATAAGTTGGCAGTACCTTATCACCATGTCTAAATCATTATTAAGTAATACAAAGACATCACGGTCAAATGTATCGGGGACGTTACTCCCGATAGGCCTACCCCCAATAATTAAGAATGCCTTATCCTGAAAGCAATTAAAAAATATCACTGTGGGGTCTTAGTAGCATAAGATAGTCATAGTACAGTTTAGGTTCGTACTTGTGTCTAAGTTGTTTAAAGTATAAAAGCAGCATGTGTCTCACCCCAGTAAGTATAAAAAGTGCTATAGCAATAAGAGTGGGGCTATGAAAGTCACCTTAGTAAGTAGAGAGAGAGAGTTATTCCTCGGAATAAAGAGTTGAACGAGTGAGCAGGAAAGTCAACCTATTGACATTTAAGAGTAGTTAAGTGTTTTGCCCATGTTTAAGTTTAAGTATGTGTATAAGTATAGTTTGTTTTACTAAGTTTCTATTCCTAGTAAGTTACTATTTTTATAAAGTTTCCATTTTTAGAAAGTTTCTTATTTTACTAAGTTTCTATGACTAGAGAGTTTCTACTTTTATGAGTGTTTTTCATTTTAGGATACTTGCCGTATTAGATAAGCTTTCAATCACCCCTTTCCCTTCGAATGGCTAATTTAGATCTAGGGGCTTGAGCCATAGGACCCTTTAAATCGAAAATCCAAACCCTCTGCCTAGAATCTCGTAGAAACCATTCGTCAAGAAAGTTCGAAGATCTATACATCTCTAATACATATCCCAAAATGTTTTTGTGCTATAATATAAGTAGTAGGTTATAGGTGCTAGTAATAGTAATAGTGTATACATGTTAAGTACTAGTATAAGTAGTATTAGCGTTTAAGGTTTTAATATGTATATGTATATATAATTCGTATATATACATAAAAATATTTTTTTTTACATGTATATATGTATATATAAATCTAGGAGTGTTTATGTATATACTTATGAATAACAAGTTTATAATATGAATATGAATTAACAAAGGTTAAAGTTTATGTAAATAGTTTAGGGTTTATGTTATACCTTTGAAGATTCAAGATAATTAACAAAGAAAAGATGAACACGATGAAGATGAAAGATCAAAGCCTTAAAAATCTTGAAGAACTCCTTGAAGATTCTTGAAGAACACGAAGAACAAGCTTGAAGATCCGAATACCACAAGAGAGGGAGAGGGAGAGATTGTTTTTGAGAGAGGATTTGGTGTGATTTGTGAATGAGAAATTAGGAGTGTTTATATAGTGCAAGTATTAGAGTGTTAGTCAACATAAGGATGTTCTAATTAATGATTTTTTTTTTGTTTTATAATTTTTAGTCAACAAAAGGTGGTACTAGTTTATAATTAGTCAACATAAGGATGTACTAGTTTATACTTTATTTTTAGTCAACATAAGGATGTAATTGTTTAAGATTCTTTAGTCTCATTATTATTACTATTATTATTATTATTATTATGTTTATTATTATTTTTACATTTACTACATGATAAGTATTATTTTCTTTTTACTAATTCATGACTTGTATTTATTTTTATTTAGTTCCCAATTGTTTTATTATTTATATAAATGTCACTTTTTATTTATTACTTATAGATTAATAGTTATAAATAATATTATTGAAATGCATAAATTTTAATTAGCAGTGAGAATAAAAGTTTATTATTTGGTCAACGTTAAATTGATTGTGTATATAACAACCCTTAAATAATTAATACGTATAGTCAGACAGTAAACCCTAGGGTCATTTCAGTAATTTCAGAAGTCAAAAAGTGAGGGTTGTTATACGCGCCTAATTCCAAATCATGCGTCGTATAATTCTGCTCGTGAATCTTCAATTGTCTAGACGCATAAGCAATTACCTTTGTTCGTTGCATTAATACACAACCGAGGCCTTGCTTTGAGGCGTCACAATATATCACAAAATCATCATCCCCTTCAGGCAATGACAATATAGGTGCCGTAGTTAACTTTTTCTTCAACAATTAAAATGCTTTTTCTTGTTCATCCTTCCATTCAAATTTCTTTCCTTTATGCGTTAATGCAGTCAAGGGTTTTGCTATTTTGGAAAAATCTTGGATGAATCTTCTGTAGTAACCAGCTAATTCTAAAAATTGGCATATGTGTTTCGGAGTTTTCGGGGTTTCCCACTTTTCAACGGTTTCAATCTTTGCCGGATCCACCTGAATACCTTCTTTGTTCACTATGTGACCGAGGAATTGAACTTCTTCCAACCAAAATGCAAACTTTGAAAATTTAGCGTACAATTTTTCTTTCCTCAACAACTCTAGCACTTTTCTCAAATGTTCTTCGTGCTCTTGATCATTCTTTGAGTAAATAAGTATGTCATTGATGAAAACAATAACAAACTTGTCAATGTATGGTCCACACACTCGGTTCATGAGGTCCATGAACACAGCTGGTGCGTTAGTCAACCCAAACGACATAACCATAAACTCGTAATGACCGTAACGCGATCTGAAAGCAGTCTTTGGAATATCATCCTCCTTCACCCGCATTTGATGATACCCAGAACGTAAATCAATCTTCGAATAAACTGACGAGCCTTTTAGTTGATCAAATAAGTCGTCGATTCTCAGTAATGGATAACGGTTCTTGATGGTAAGTTTGTTCAACTCTCGGTAGTCGATACACAACCTGAATGTACCATCCTTCTTTTTGACAAACAAAATAGGAGCTCCCCATGGTGATGTACTTGGTCGTATAAAACCCCGCTCTAAAAGTTCTTGTAGTTGGCTTCGGAGTTCCTTCATTTCGCTGGGTGCGAGTCTGTATGGAGCACGAGCTATTGGTGCAGCTCCTGGTACAAGATCTATTTGAAATTCAACGGATCGGTGTGGAGGTAGTCCCGGTAATTCTTTCGGAAATACATCGGGAAATTCTTTTGCGACGGGAACATCATTGATGTTCTTTTCTTCGGTTTGTACTTTCTCGACATGTGCTAAAACAGCATAGCAACCTTTTCTTATTAGCTTTTGCGCCTTCAAATTACTAATAAGATTTAGCTTCGCGTTGCTCTTTTCTCCGTACACCATTAAGGGTTTTCCTTCTTCTCGTACAATGCGAATTTCATTTTTGTAACATACGATCTCTGCTCTCTCCTTTTTCAACCAGTCCATGCCAATTATCACATCAAAACTCCCTAACTCTACTGGTATCAAATCAATCTTAAACATTTCGCTAACCAGTTTAATTTCTCGATTCCGACATATTTTATCTGCCGAAGTTAATTTACCGTTTGCTAATTCGAGTAAAAATTTATTATTCATAGGCGTCAATGGACCACTTAATTTAGCACAAAAATCTCTACTCATATAGCTTCTTTCCGCACCCGAATCAAATAAAACATAAGCAGGTTTTTCATCAATAAGAAACGTACCCGTAACAAGCTCCGGGTCTTCTTGCGCTTCTGCCGTATTAATATTGAAAACTCTTCCGCGGCCCTGTCCATTAGTATTCCCCTGATTTGGGCATTCGTTTCTGATATGACCCGGCTTCCCACATCCATAACAAATAATGACGGTATTATTTGTTCCAACATTATTTGTTCCTTTATTCTTGTTAGCCATTGGTCCGTAAACTTCACACTTCGTTGTACCTTGACCCTTTCTATTACACTTAGTACACGATGTCGTACAAAGTCCAGTCGGATGGTATCCTTCACACCTCTGGCATGGTTTCTGGCTCTGGTTGTTATTGTTGGGTTTGTTGTTGTTGCGGTTGTTGTTATTGTTGGAACAGTTATTATAGTTGTTGTTGGGATTGTTATTGTTGTTGCGGTTAAAGTTGCGGTTGTGGTGGTAGTTATTGCGTTTGTAATTGCGATTATTGTTGTTATTGTTGTTGTATTGGTGACTCTTGTCACTGTTTTCTTCCCACTTCCTCTTGACTTGTTTCGTGTTGGCTTCTTCGGTCGCTTGCTCTTTAATTCTTCCCTCAATCTGATTTATGAGTTTGTGAGCCATTCGACTTGCCTTTTGTATGGAGGCGGGCTCGTGTGAACTCACATCTTCTTGAATCCTTTCTGGTAACCCTTTTACAAATGCGTCGATTTTCTCTTCTTCATCTTCGAACGCTCCCGGAAACAATAGGCACAACTCTGTGAATCATCGTTCGTACGTGGTAATATCAAACCCTTGTGTTCGTAACCCTCTAAGCTCTACCTTGAGCTTATTGACCTCTTTTCTGGGACGGTACTGCTTGTTCATTAAGTGTTTGAATGCTGACCACGGTAGTGCGTAAGCAGCATCTTGTCCCACCTGTTCTAGATAAGTGTTCCACCATGTTAACGCAGTACCCATGAAGGTATGCGTAGCGTACTTTACTTTGTCTTCTTCAGTGCACTTACTTATGGCAAACACCGATTCAACCTTCTCAGTCCACCGTTTTAATCCGATTGGACCCTCAGTTTCATCGAATTTCAAAGGTTTACATGCAGTGAATTCTTTGTAGGAGCATCCTACACGAGTTCTCGTGGCGTTAGTTCCATTGCTGGATTAATAGTTATTGTTATTTTGCATCGCAGCCTGTACTGCGGCTATTTTGCTGCAAGGAAAGCACGAAAGTCTTTCTCGCTCATGTTCAAATTCTGACGAGTCGTCGGTGCCATTTCCTTCAAAAATAGCCCAAAAGAATTAAGTTAATCATATAGAACATTAAGAGTAGTCAATAGTATTTCGTAGCATAATATGAACTCATTTATAAAAGCTTTTTCTTCATATTATCGTTTTATAGTTTTAATTCGGGTAGTACCTACCCGTTAAGTTCATACTTAGTAGCTAATATACCATTCAACTACTACAATTCTATATAAAAAAACTAATTATAATAATATTTCGCGTTCAAACCTTTATACAATATTTTACAAACTTACAATACCGCTATAATACATATAGCATGAAATATAGCACACAATAACTTTGATACAAAATAGTTGTGATAACAATCCTAGTTAATACGAAAGTCATTCAGCAAAGGCAATAAAAACACGTAATTCATAAGTCCAGAAACAAGTCATGCATTCTAGTTTTACTAAGACTACTTCCCATCCTTGGTCTTGTGGAACATAACCGTTGTGGCCGTTGACAAGACAGCATGTTTTAACGTCGTCAAAGGGACGAGGGTTTCGTAATGCCCAACAGCCCCGTAATAATCTAAATACCTTGTTTCTCACCCCAACTACTGAATCCGTCACTTGTGGGAAGGTTTTATTTAAAAGTTGTAATCCGATGTTCTTTTTCTCACTTTGGTGAGAAGCGAACATCACTAACCCGTATGCATAACATGCTTCTTTATGTTGCATGTTAGAAGCTCTTTCTAACTCATAAAGTCGTACGTTGGGATATGTTGAGTCAAAATAGGTTTTTAACCCGTAGCGTACAATTGCATTTGGGTTCCCCGCATTTAACGCTTTAAAGAAAACACGGCGTAACTTACGGTGTCCCCAATGTGATATACCCCATCTTTCAAATGAAAGCCTTTTATAAACTAAGGCATGCCTGGAACGTTCTTCAAATGTTCTACAAACTAATTTTGCCATTGATAATTATGCCGACGAATTCGGACCGACTTTAGACAAGATTTCATCAATCATGTCCCCGGGTAGGTCTTCTAAAATTTTTGGTTGTCTATCCTTAACGTCCATTGTGTTTTTATACTATAAAACAGACGAGAATTAGATTCGCAAAAGATAATTATCAAATAATACAAGCAATTTTCACATACAACAAGAAAAGTACAAGCACACTTATTTTACATATTTTACACCTCATGATTACAACTCTTTATTTCAACTCAATAGTTTCTTCCTCTTCGGACATGTTTCGTTTTGCTAATTTTCTAGGGATATATGATGTTCCTCTAATACGAGCCGTTGTCTTCACAAATGGTTTAGAAAAACCTGGTGGCTTAGAGGTTCCCGGGTTATTGTTACAACTTAAGAAATACGGGTGTTGACGATACATATAAAGTTCATCGGGGCTGGAATCAGGTTTCTATATTTTGATGCCCTTTCCTTTATTATTTTCTTTTGCTTTTTCAAATTGGGTCGAGGTCATTTCTATAACATCATCGGAATCTTCATCGGGATTCGAGTCATCGAAAAATTGGTAATCTTCCCAATATTTTGCTTCCTCGGCGGAAACACCATTGACCATTATTAACTTTGGTCCATTGGTTGAGGATTTTATTTTATTTATCTGTTTTTCTGTGGTTCCTAATATTTCCTCCTCCGGAACCTCTTCTTCCGGTTCCTCTTCTTCCGGTTCCTCTTCGGGAATTTGTGAATCTTCCCAAAATATATTCAACTCTTCATTATTATTAGGTGAGTCGATGGGATTTGTACTATAGGTAGACATCTATCACACAATATCAAACATGTTAAGAGATTAATATATCACATAATAATTACATGTTACAATTTGTAGTTTCCAACAAAAAAATATTAAGCAATCATTTTTAAAGAAAACACGCCCGGATACCAACTGAAATGTCCCGTTCATATTGATTATAAATGTTCCATATTAATTGATTTCGTCGCGAGGTTTTGACCTCTATATGAGACGTTTTTCAAAGACTCTATTCATTTTTAAAACAACCATAACCTTTATTTTATCAATAAAGGTTTTAAAAAAAACATTACGTAGATTATCAAATAATGATAATTTAAAATATACCATTTATACACGACCATTACATAATGGTTTACAATAAAAATATATTACATCGAAATAAGTTTCTTGAATGCAGTTTTTACATAATATCTTACAATCATGGACTCCAAATCTTGTCCTTATTTTAATATGCAACAACGGAAGCTCTTAATAATCACCTGAGAATAAACATGCTTAAAACGTCAACAAAAATGTTGGTGAGTTATAGGTTTAACCTATATATTATCAAATTAATATAATAGACCACAAGATTTCATTTATTCAATAATCTTACACTCACAAGTGTATAAAAATCATTCTATGATGAACAACCGGTAACTGACATTAACATAATGCATATAGAATATTTCCCGCATACTCACAAGTATGTCATAAATTGGCAATTGCAATCACCATATAAATCGAAGTATTAAAGCATTCCAAATTCCATAATGGGGTTTGTTAGGCCCATAGATCTATCTTTAGGATTCGTGTCAATTAGGGGTCATTTCTCTAATTCTTAGGCTACCAGACTTGAAGGGGCAATATTTGGTTTAATAATCCAATCATAGAATGTAGTTTCGCATACTTGTGTATATTTTGTAAAACATTTATAAAGCTACATGTATTCTCATCCCAAAAATATTAGATTTCGAAAAGTGGGACTATAACTCACTTTCACAGATTTTTCCTTCATTGGAAATAAGACTTGGCCACTAGTCGATTCACGAACCTATAACAAATATGTACATATATATCAAAGTATGATTTAAATATTTACAACATTTTTATTACGTTTTAATGATTTGAGTTTGTTAAGTCAGCAGTCCTCGTTAGTAACCTACAACTAGTTGTCCACAGTTAGATGTACAGAAATAAAGCAATATATAATATCTCGAATCAATCCATGACCCAGTGTCTACAAGTCTCAGACTCGATCACAACTAAAAGTATATATATTATTTTGGAATCAACCTCAACCCTGTATAGCTAACTCAAACATTACTGCATATAGAGTGTCTATGGTTGTTCCGAAATATATATATATATATGGGTCGATATGATATGTCAAAACATTGTATATGTGTCTATGGTATCCCAAGATTTCATAATATGTATAATACAATATAAATTAGTTAGGATATGTTTAGTCTAGATTTGTTACAAAATTTTCATAGCTAAAACTGCAAATTTATCTAATTTTGTTTTACCCGTCATTTCTTCGTTTCAAATCCGTTTTGAGTGATTCAAGTTGCTATGGTTTCATAATGAACTGAAATTTATGAAACTAAACAGAAAAAGTATAAGTTTATAGTCATAAATACAGGTTACAAGTCATTTTTTAAAGAGGTAGTCATTTCCGTCGAAAGAACGACATCTTGATGACCATTTTGAAAAATATACTTCCACTTTGAGTTTAACCATGATTTTTGGATATAGTTTCATGTTCATAACAAAAATCATTTTCCCAGAAGAACAACTTTTAAATCAAACTTTATCATAGTCTTTAATTATCAAACCCAAAACAGTCCGCGGTGTTACTACAACGGCGTATGTCTGGTTTTACGGTGTTTTTCGTGTTTTTAGGATTTAAATCATTAAGTTAGCATATCATATAGATATAGAACATGTGTTTAGTTGATTTTAAAAGTCAAGTTAGAAGGATTAACTTTATTTGCGAACAAGTTTAGAATTAACGAAACTATGTTCTAGTGATTACATGTTCAAATCTTCGAATAAGATAGTTTTATATATATGAATCGAATGATGTTATGAATATCATTACTACCTCAAGTTTAGTAGGTAAACCTACTGAAAGTGATAAAAATTTATCTAGCTTCAAAGGATTCTTGGATGGCTTGAAAGTTCTTGAAGTAGAATCATGACACGAAAACAAGTTCAAGTAAGATTATCACTCGAAATAAGATTGTTATAGTTATAGAAATTGAACCAAAGTTTGAATATGAGTATTACCTTGAACTAGAAAGATATCTTACTGTAAATAAGAAAGATTTCTTGAGATTGGATGATCACTTGAAATGGATTAGAAAGCTTGGAAGTAGACTTGTAAACTTGAGAGTATTCTTGATTTTATGAACCTAGAACTTATAGAATTTATGAAGAACACTTAGAACTTGAAGATAGAACTTGAGAGAGATCAATTTAATGAAGAAAATTGAAGAATTAACGTGTTTGTAGGTGTTTTTGATCGTTGGTATATGGATTAGATATAAAGGATGTGTAAGTTTGTTTTCATGTAAATAATTCATGAATGATTTATAATATTTTTTGTAATTTTGTGAGATATTTCATGCTAGTTGCCAAATGATGGTTCCCACATGTTTAATGACTCACATGGGCTGCTAAGGAGCTGATCATTGAAGTATATATACCAATAGTATATACATCTAGAAGCTGTGTATAGTACGAGTACGAATACGGTGCATACGAGTAGAATTGTTGATGAAAATGAATGAGGATGTAATTGTAAGCATTTTTTTTAAGTAGAAGTACTTTTATATGTGTCTTGAAGTCTTTCAAAAGTGTACAAATACATCTTAATACACTACATGTATATACATTTTAACTGAGTCGTTAAGTCATCGTTAGTCGTTACATGTAAGTGTTGTTTTGAAACCTTTAAGTTAACGATCTCATTTAATGTTGTTAACCCATTGTTTATTATATCTAATGAGATGTTAAATTATTACATTATAATGATATTATGATGTATGAATATATCTTAATATGATATATATATATATATATATATATATATATACATTAAAATGTCGTTACAACGATAATCGTTACATATATGTCTCGTTTCGAAATCCTTAAGTTAGTAGTCTTGTTGTTACATATGTAGTTCATTGTTAACACACTTAATGATATACTTAATTATCATTTTATCAGGTTAAACATAGTGTATCTATATCTTAATATGATTCATATGTATTTAGTAAGACGTTGTTATAAAGATAATCGTTATATATATCGTTTCGAGTTTCATAATTCAATAATCTCATTTTTATGTATATCACTCATTGTTAATACACTTAGTAAGATACTTACTTATCATAATCTCATGTTAACCATATATATATATATATATATATATATATATATATATATATATCATCATGTAGTTTTTATAAGTTTTTAACGTTCGTGAATCGCCGGTCAACTTGGGTGGTCAATTGTCTACATGAAACTCATTTCAAATAATCAAGTCTTAACAAGTTTGATTGCTTAACATGTTAGAAACATTTAATCATGCAAATATAGTTTTCATTTAATATATAATCATGGAAAAATTCGGGTCACTACATAACACGTTCCCCATAGCATGATATTGTCCGCTTTGCCCGTAGGCGCACAGATTTTTCTTGATGACCAAACACGACGAGCACTTTCCCAGGAGGTCACCCATCTTGGTAGTGCTTTTTCCTGAGCACGCTTAACTGCAGAGTTCCCATGGGATCTGTTGCGCTTGTGGTCCCAAAACGCGTCATGCTAGGAAAGGTCTCCACACCCTTATAATGCATACTTCGTTCCCCTCTCCAACCGATGTGGGACGGATGTTACAGTCCTCCCCCCTAATGGGACACAGTGTCCCCGCTGTGCACGTTTGTAACGACCCTAGATTTTTCGACTTATTATTATTAATATTTATTATTAATGCTTGCGCTTTAATAAATGTATTTTTATACATTTACTTGTTATCGTAATTGACTTTACATGTCCCGACTCGTCTTTGTGACACACGTACTTTTCACGAATCATATTTCGAGTATTATTTACGTTCATGATTAATTATTATTAATCATTTTTAATTAACTAATGTTACTAGTTAATTACTTGGGCTTTATTTATTTAATTGTTGCATACATACTTGGACTTGGGCTTTTATTAATGGACATGAACTTGGAAGCCCACCCTACTTTCTTAATGGACTAAGTAAGCTCACTTTTAAGCTAGTGTTTTATTAATGATAAGCAAGGTTAATTAAGTTAATGATGAGACAAATACTACAAGCATGCTAGAAACTCTTCCCCATACATTTATCTTTAAACCATTCTAAGCTTACACCATTCTCCAACACATGAAAGTAGCATTTGACCTTTCCCTTTGTGGAAATAAAACCGTCGGCCAAACTATGGGTGGGAGGGAGAGTTCAAACTTTTTTTTGGTTACTTATTTGCAAGTATTATCTCACATTTACACATACATACTTACACACTTTCTCTTTTCTCTCATTTTTCTCTAAAAATATTGTAAGTAACAAGCTTTATTTTCTTTCTTTTTCTTCCATTAAAATCGATTCATATCATCATCATTTTATTTGTTTTGTTACTTGTTACTTGTTTGTGTTAAAGATCAAGTTTTCTAACTTGTATCTTCATGTAATCTTGGTTAATTCCATCTTTTGTTTGATGAAGAACCAAGGACAAGAATCTAAACTTGTTAGTTTATGGTTCTACACTTAAATGTTATAAGATTTAAAGTTCATAAACTTTATAATCATACTTGTGTTCATGTTTTGTAGACTTAAATTCTTAAGATCCAAGCTTGACTTGAATCTTCTTAAATATGAAACAAACATGAACATAATACTTGTAACTTTAGCTTATTTTCTTTCTTTTGTAAGTACTTTAAAGTTGTAATATTGTTAATTTGGTCAAGTATTACTAGTTAAACTTGATCTCATATTTCTTGAAACTAAAGTTAACTTTATAAGTTCAAGAACATGGAAGTATAACTCTCTAGTTATAACTTCATATACTTATGTTGGATCTAAGTTTATATAACTTATGGTCTTCTAATTTTGCTATAAATAAGAGCTTATAAGCTTACATACATTTTACAAGATGAAAATCTAAGTTTCATAACTTATGGTTTCATTAAAGTGAAGATCCAAGTTCTATAACTAAGGATCTAAGTTAAGAACACTAGATCTAGACTTTCTAGTCTAGGATCTTTAAAATCTAACTAAGATCTAAGTTCTACAACTTAAGATCTCGTTTATTTAGTTTACTTTCAAGTTTGTAGCTTAATATTACTATTAGAACTCATGTATGTGTCGGATATAAGATCTTGATGTAACTTTGGTTCATCAAACTACTTACAACCCTTAATTGAGTTGTGCTACATATCTTAGACTTACACTAGTGTTATGATGGTCAAAACTTAGTTAAGATGGTGTAAACACATCAATGAGTTGTACACTTGAAGCTATAAGCATCAAGGATGAGAATCGAGATGAGCATCAAGCACCAAGAACCCACCGGAACACCTTACTTACTGTTTTTCTGGAACTGATCAGTAACCTGGGCTACTTTAAAAGTTTGTTTCCAGCTATTTCGGTTCGAGTAGATGATTTTCTGTTTAGACCTCGTCTTAATCCGAGTTACGGTTTAGGATTTATGGCCATCCGAAAGTCACTACACCCTTTTAACGTTGTGCTGAAATTTCTGACCTACTCGCACTTAAACTGTTGCCACGGTCAAATGAAGACGATTTTGGTTCTATAAATTGGTCAGCCTCTAGGGACCTCATATATGGATCCATGAACACTGGTCTCACCTCATTTCAGTTAGTATAGAGGTCGTGGTGACTGAACGAAGTCAGCCTTTATTTCAAACTCTATTCTTGAATAAAACTTACTTTACACTTTTTGTTTGATGATGAATGATGATGATACTTAAGACCTAATTTACATACTTTTAAACCTTTGGGAATGATTTACTGACTTAGTAACTTTTGACTTAGGTTAAGGACCTTCCGGACCAACCACTTGCTTACTATTCCCGCGTATCGACTTTTACTACTTTCCACAGTGAGTTATAGCATCCCTTTTTAATTTAACTATTTTGGGAACTGAGAATACATGCGCATTTTACGTTTTACATACTAGGCACGAGTATTTAAACTTTATATATGTGTGGGTCATACAACGGCATAAACTTCCCCTTAGCTCGGTAACGTTTAGTCATTGGTCTTTGAACCGGTGAACGCGAATCTTAGATATGGATCCATAGGGTTTGACATCCCCACTCGGGCTAGTAGCACTAGCATTTAACGGGTGTTTAATACTTCGTAAACTTACGCACTTGCCAAGTGTACTTTTAGGGGGTGTTATTTACGTTAAGTTAGTTACCAAGTGCCCACGGTTATACATATACTTTTCATACTGTTTTAAAACACTGAAATCTCGTGGCCTACCTTACATTACTGTTATACTTAAACTATAGCTCACCAACCTTTGTGTTGACGTTTTTAAGCATGTTTTTCTCAGGTGCTTAAGGTTTGATTGCTTCCGCTGTAGTTGCCATGCTTTGTAGACTCCCGCTGCGCTTATTAGAGATGTCTTCACATGAAACGTTTATTTTGCATTCAAACTTTATTACTTTTGAACAATGAATTTGTAACGATCTATGGGTCACGTACTATTATTATTGCCTTCTATTCGTAGAAGCACACTATCGGTTGTAAAACTTTTAATGTTGGTTAAGACGTCACTCCGTTTTATGAATGCAAACTTATTTTAAAACAGCATATAGTGTTTGACCTTGTAATGATCCTGTTGTTGATGATCCGTACACGTTAATTTTGTACGGGGCGTCACAACGTTGGTCCGGGGCCTGGCTCTGATACCATCTGTAACATCCCAGGTAACACGTTCCCCATATCATGATATTGTCCGCTTTGCTCGTAGGCGCACGGATTTTTCTTGGCGACCAAACACGACGAGCACTTTCCCAGGAGGTCACCCATCCTGGTAGTGCTCTCGCCTGAGCACGCTTAACTGTAGAGTTCTCATGGGATCTGCTGCACTTGTGGTCTCAAAACGCGTCATGCTAGGAAAGGTCTCCACACCCTTATAAGGCATGCTTCGTTCCCCTCTCCAACCGATGTGGGACGGATGTTACATGTTTGGTTAAAGTCTTCAAGTTTGTACTTTATAAGTGTAGGGATAAACCAAATCACAATATTATTACTCACACTTTTGTTAAAGGTTTGTAATGAGTATGTATGACTCAGGCGTCATTATCGAACGTTTTAATCAGGATTACTTCTTATATTATTATAAGTTATTAACTTTTGATATTGGTGGTTTTATATTTATTAAAGACAGTAATCAAATACTAAATTAAACTAATAGGGAGGTACTTTATATGATGAAAGCGTGTCTATTAAATCTGTAAGTTGCATCCCAGATTACGATACTATTGTTTCGTGGACTATTATCACTTTTATTCTATCTAATATATATTTATCCGTTAATTTATATCCAAGAAACTTAATTCAAGCACAAATAATTAACGCGTCACGTGATAAAAATATAGGGTTTATTATAAAACCTATATTCTCTGGAACTGCCTTCCAATCTTTCTCATTAAAACCTATATTCTCTGAGTCGCAAATTGTCAAAATATGTTTTAATTTCAGATAATCATATTTTGAGGGAGGGAAAAAGACCAACAAAATAAAGATTTTATCAAAATATGACACATCATATTTTGAGGGGGAGGATAAAAGGATTAAAACCAAAATGAGTTTCATACACTCGTTATGGGACTCGATCTTCAAAATGGCTTCTGTATATTTTAGTACAGAACTAGCTTAATAAGTGGCTCTCACAAAAATTACAGTGTAAGACCCGCTCTTCCAATAAGGTTTTCGAAAACCTAAATTTTCAAAAAAAAATTAAATTTCAAAATAGGTTTTAACAAAGTAAAACATATTTTGAGGGGGAGAAAGAACGAATTTTTGCAAAATCTGACGGCTTCTACATACTTCTGTGTAGAATCTGCATCTCAAAGTGGTGTTAAGCACCAAAAGGGCTTTTGCAAACATAACCGTGTAAAACCCAGTCTTTCTCATCAAAATCACCCAAAATTGTGCAACTTTCAAGGGGGAGTTTAAAGATTTAAATGTCAGTAATGACGGAGGATATGTCCTAGTGACTGCCTCAGGAGGATGTGTCTAGATGACTTCCTCAAACAAAATAGTCATCAAATGACATATGATGTGTCCTAGTGACTGCCTCAGGAGGAGGTGTCTAGATGACTTCCTCAAATGTGGAAAGACCCAACAGCTTGATGCAAGTTAAGTGTTTTATCAGACCTCCGGAAGGATGATCACCTTAACGATCAATCAGCATTTAAGCTGACCACCCACACTCCTTAGAGAGTGAAACAACTGAAAGAGATGTGTCACCTCATGACATATTAATGACTTCAAGACGCGATGTAACATCTTCCTACATTAAATCGATTTTGACCGACACCAATGCGATGTTAGGTATAGTTGGAAGGCTTGGTAAAACCAAGAGCGGCACAGTCGCACAAAAGTCTCATGATACTTTAATCATGGAGGTGGATAGCTTGCTAACGCCAACAGGAACTTCAGTGACCAATCATCCTCAACATTCACCGAGGTTAAACTTGGACCAACCAATACCGGTGCGGTCCTCAAATTCGGAAAATGCTTTGGTTTCAGAAAACTTGTCTGGTGTAACAACTAGCATGCCTGTTTTAAACCTGTCTAGTAAAACAACTAGCTTGACTTTTTACAAAGCCAAAACGTTTTCTAAAGATCCTATTTTCTCAAAGGATCACATTTTACCTTAACCTCTTTGTTTCTTGTTAGCAGGTACATGTTCCCTCTCCGGCGATAAACACATATACTCTCTCTGCTATTTTGTAATGAACACGTGATGCCATATTCATGCTACAAATGCTGAACATGGGACACCATATTCATCATGCGGGGAAAATGACACACGAGTCAAAACAAATCAGTCACCAATCATGAAAAAGACGACTCAACATTTGAGGGGGAAAGAGGTATTCGTAACAAAGAAATATCATATCAAGCCACTTTCAAGACCTCTTCGTCAGAACTAAAGAAGAAGATAAATCATATCAAACATAACACTCCCAGTTCAGCTCTTCATATGTGCCAAAGTTTGTGTTCAAGATCAATAGCATCAAAGGCTTCATAACTCCAAAATCTACGAACCAAAATACACTCCGAAAGAAGACGTGATTCCAGCACATCAAGCAGAAATCAACGCCCACAAGAAGGCTACAAAAGAAATTGCAAGAGAATGATCAGGGTGGGTTACATTCATGAGAAACCAATCCAAAGCAAAAGAGAAGGAAGAAGATATAATAACATCCTACAAAAGGAAAGATTGTTAAACCCTACCAAGGGGAAGATTGTTGAAAAACTTATAGATTACGGAACCATAACACTCCTAATAGAAGAATGCAGAACAAGCACATGGGAGGTGTTAGAACATTGGTCGTAAATCAAAACCCCACGACAAGGGGGAGATTGTTGACAATCTTTATTGTCTAATTTAATGTCGTGTGGTTTATGTCGTATATCTTAGTCTAGTGGCATGTGGTTTAATATGTTGATTATTGTAATAGTATAGATTAGGCTATTTACCACGGTAACTTGGTATTTACCATTTACCTTAAGTGGGGAGGTTGCTAATATATAAAGCAACCTCCTACCCATTTGTAACTAAGCTTTTTCACATAGTAACAAGTTGTCTTATGAACTAGTGTGTGTTTCTCTCTAACATCTTCATCTATTTCATCTTATCCATCCAAAACCCACTAACACTATCAAGAACATATCGAACACCTCTAATTGTGGACTAACAAGATAGTATACCAGCATCTACACTATGTAACAGCGTTATAGGACGACTCTTAAAACGAGCATTACAATCTACCTATTAACACCGCAATACTGGATTCCGTGAATGACGTACTACCATACGTAAGTGAAAAGATGATTTTCTAGAAAGTAGGGGCTTCTGAACATGAGTCACTAATGATTATTCCTTGGATAATAAACCTAACGAAGACTGGTCGTAAGAAATACGTTTCGTCTCACATATCACTCAACCAGAAAGAACTCCATCGTATAGATCCTAGAATAATCACCCTAATAAATCGTGTATGTTATACTCTTCCCGAAAGTCTATTTGGATGTCCAAGATCCAACCCTCATTTCTGCCTATAAGACTTACCTTCCACTTCCATCCACTACTATCGACAATTGAACGCCCAAATCAAAACCAAAATCTTAACACCCTCGATCATTGAAGACGGCAAGAGGGTAGACCCTATCCCAAGATCAGTAAATCCTTCATAAAAATTCGGGCACACATAAAGACTAGTAAGTCTCTACATCACATCATCTCTTTTTTATAGCCTACATGACTCAACATGAAGCACACATTGATCTTCTCGGGTGAAACGTGAAAGTATTATCCAAATCAAATTCTGTAATGAGATATAATGGGACGTTGACTGGATAAGGTGAAGTTAGAAAAATGTACACCAAATACTGGGTTATGAAGAAAACCTACTAGGTTAATGGAGATAAAATGCCTATTTAGATCACATCTAGAAGAGCGTGGGGAGATTTCATAAGTCAAAAGAAATCTAAACACTGGGAGAATCATGAACGTCAATGAAATCGAAGAATTAATCAATCAGTACACGATTGAAGCTTTGGCACAAGTCTTTGAAGGAGCGGGAGGTGCTAAAAGGATCTAACATCATTCAAGAAAGATCACATATGGCTTTTATGTACTATGAAGTCAAGGTGTTTAATGCCACAAAAAGGACCGATTGGTTTGATAAGATGGATTGAAGAACTAGAACTAATATTAGAATAAGACGATTGTGTTGAAGTAGATAAGAGTAAAATTTGCTACACTACTCTCCAAGATTATTCTTTCACTTGGTGGAACGTCTACTCGCACATATGGACATATCTTATTTGACGTCATGGGATGATGACAAGAAGATGTTGTGTATATTATAGAATTTTCCAACCAAGATCTAATGAAGGTAGATCAGATACATCGAAGTCGTATCTTAAATTTAACGGCTAGGTCATCCAAAGATGACCCCTGTGCCAATGAAATGTGGAATATTTTATTATTAGAATGGATTGGTTAACCAAGAGCTATTACGTAAGGGATTCATCGAACCCAGTTCCTCGTTCTTAGAATCCTCTATTTAGTTTGTTTAGGAGAAGGATGGGTCTATTAGATTGTGTAAGTTTGTGAAGCCCCATACAAAATCAACGTGTACGGATCATCAACAACAGGATCATTACAAGGTCAAACACTATATTCTATTTTAAAATGAGTTTGCATTCATAAAACGGTGAGACGTCTTAACCAACATTAAAAGTTTAACATACGATAGTGTGCTTCTACGAATAGAAGGCAATAATAATAGTACGTGACCCATAGGTTGAAATGTCCCATTCTTATTGATTAAAAACGTTCCATATTAATTGATTTCGTTGCGAGGTTTTGACCTCTATATGAGACGTTTTTCAAAGACTGCATTCATTTTAAAACAAACCATAACCTTTATTTCATCAATAAAGGTTTAAAAAGCTTTACGTAGATTATCAAATAATGATAATCTAAAATATCCTGTTTACACACGACCATTACATAATGGTTTACAATACAAATATGTTACAACAAAATAAGTTTCTTGAATGCAGTTTTTACACAAAATAAGTTTCTCGTCCTTATTTAAGTATGCGACAGCGGAAGCTCCTAATAATCACCTGAGAATAAACATGCTTAAAACGTCAACAAAAATGTTGGTGAGTTATAGGTTTAACCTATATATATCAAATCATAATAATAGACCACAAGATTTCATATTTCAATATACATCCCATACATAGAGATAAAATTCATTCATATGGTGAACACCTGGTAACCGACATTAACAAGATGCATATATAAGAATATCCCCATCATTCCGGGACACCCTTCGGATATGATATAAATTTCGAAGTACTAAAGCATCCGGTACTTTGGATGGGGTTTGTTAGGCCCAATAGATCTATCTTTAGGATTCGTGTCAATTAGGGTGTCTGTTCCCTAATTCTTAGATTACCAGACTTAATAAAAAGGGGCATATTCGATTTCGATAATTCAACCATAGAATGTAGTTTCACATACTTGTGTCTATTTTGTAAATCATTTATAAAACCTGCATGTATTCTCATCCCAAAAATATTAGATTTTAAAAGTGGGACTATAACTCACTTTCACAGATTTTTACTTCGTCGGGAAGTAAGACTTGGCCACTGGTTGATTCACTAACCTATAACAATATATACATATATATCAAAGTATGTTCAAAATATATTTACAACACTTTTAATATATTTTGATGTTTTAAGTTTATTAAGTCAGCTGTCCTCGTTAGTAACCTACAATTAGTTGTCCACAGTTAGATGTACAGAAATAAATTGATAAATATTATCTTGAATCAATCCACGACCCAGTGTATACGTATCTTAGTATTGATCACAACTCAAACTATATATATTTTGGAATCAACCTCAACCCTGTATAGCTAACTCCAACATTCACATATAGAGTGTCTATGGTTGTTCCGAAATATATATAGATGTGTCGACATGATAGGTCGAAACATTGTATACGTGTCTATGGTATCTCAAGATTACATAATATACAATACAAGTTGATTAAGTTATGGTTGGGATAGATTTGTTACCAATTTTCACGTAGATAAAATGAGAAAAATTATCCAATCTTGTTTTACCCATAACTTCTTCATTTTAAATCCGTTTTGAGTGAATCAAATTGCTATGGTTTCATATTGAACTCTATTTTATGAATCTAAACAGAAAAAGTATAGGTTTATAGTCAGAAAAATAAGTTACTAGTCGTTTTTGTAAAGGTAGTCATTTCAGTCGAAAGAACGACGTCTAGATGACCATTTTAGAAAACATACTTCCACTTTGAGTTTAACCATAATTTTTGGATATAGTTTCATGTTCATAATAAAAATCATTTTCCCAGAATAACAACTTTTAAATCAAAGTTTATCATAGTTTTTAATTAACTAACCCAAAACAGCCCGCGGTGTTACTACGACGGCGTAAATCCAGTTTTACGGTGTTTTTCGTGTTTCCAGGTTTTAAATCATTAAGTTAACATATCATATAGATATAGAACATGTGTTTAGTTGATTTTAAAAGTCAAGTTAGAAGGATTAACTTTTGTTTGCGAACAAGTTTAGAATTAACTAAACTATGTTCTAGTGATTACAAGTTTAAACCTTCGAATAAGATAGCTTTATATGTATGAATCGAATGATGTTATGAACATCATTACTACTTTAAGTTCCTTGGATAAACCTACTGGAAAACAGAAAAATGGATCTAGCTTCAACGGATCCTTGGATGGCTCGAAGTTCTTGAAGCAGAATCATGACACGAAAACAAGTTCAAGTAAGATCATCACTTGAAATAAGATTGTTATAGTTATAGAAATTGAACCAAAGTTTGAATATGATTATTACCTTGTATTAGAATGATAACCTACTGTAATAAACAAAGATTTCTTGAGGTTGGATGATCACCTTACAAGATTGGAAGTGAGCTAGCAAACTTGAAAGTATTCTTGATTTTATGTAACTAGAACTTGTAGAATATATGAAGAACACTTAGAACTTGAAGATAGAACTTGAGAGAGATCAATTAGATGAAGAAAATTGAAGAATGAAAGTGTTTGTAGGTGTTTTTGGTCGTTGGTGTATGGATTAGATATAAAGGATATGTAATTTTGTTTTCATGTAAATAAGTCATGAATGATTACTCATATTTTTGTAATTTTATGAGATATTTCATGCTAGTTGCCAAATAATGGTTCCCACATGTGTTAGTTGACTCACATGGGCTACTAAGAGCTGATCATTGGAGTGTATATACCAATAGTACATACATCTAAAAGCTGTGTATTGTACGAGTATGAATACGGGTGCATACGAGTAGAATTGTTGATGAAACTGAACGAGGATGTAATTGTAAGCATTTTTATTAAGTAGAAGTATTTTGATAAGTGTATTGAAGTTTTTCAAAAGTGTATAGATACATATTAAAACACTACATGTATATACATTTTAACTGAGTCGTTAAGTCATCGTTAGTCGTTACATGTAAGTGTTGTTTTGAAACCTTTAGGTTAACGATCTTGTTAAATGTTGTTAACCTAATGTTTATAATGTCAAATGAGATTTTAAATTATTATATTATCATGATATTATCATGTATGAATATCTCTTAATATGATATATATACATTAAATGTCTTTACAACGATAATCGTTACATATATGTCTCGTTTAAAAATCATTAAGTTAGAAGTCTTGTTTTTACATATGTAGTTCATTGTTAATATACTTAATGATATGTTTACTTATCATAATATCATGTTAACTATATATATCCATATATATGTCATCATATAGTTTTTACAAGTTTTAACGTTCGTGAATCACCGGTCAACTTGGGTGGTCAATTGTCTATATGAAACATATTTCAATTAATCAAGTCTTAACAAGTTTGATTGCTTAACATGTTGGAAACATTTAATCATGTAAATATCAATCTCAATTAATATATATAAACATGGAAAAGTTTGGGTCACTACAGTACCTACCCGTTAAATAAATTTCGTCCCGAAATTTTAAGCTGTTGAAGGTGTTGACGAATCTTCTGGAAATAGATGCGGGTATTTCTTCTTCATCTGATCTTCACGCTCCCAGGTGAACTCAGGTCCTCTACGAGCATTCCATCGAACCTTAACAATTGGTATCTTGTTTTGCTTAAGTCTTTTAACCTCACGATCCATTATTTCGACGGGTTCTTTGATGAATTGAAGTTTTTCGTTGATTTGGATTTCATCTAACGGAATAGTGAGATCTTTTTTAGCAAAACATTTCTTCAAATTCGAGACGTGGAAAGTGATATGTACAGCCGCGAGTTGTTGAGGTAACTCAAGTCGGTAAGCTACTGATCTGACACGATCAATAATCTTGAATGGTCCAATATACCTTGGATTTAATTTCCCTCGTTTACCAAATCGAACAACGCCTTTCCAAGGTGTAACTTTAAGCATGACCATCTCTCCAATTTCAAATTCTATATCTTTTCTTTTAATGTCAGCGTAGCTCTTTTGTCGACTTTGGGCGGTTTTCAACCGTTGTTGAATTTGGATGATCTTCTCGGTAGTTTCTTGTATAATCTCCGGACCCGTAATCTGTCTATCCCCCACTTCACTCCAACAAATCGGAGACCTGCACTTTCTACCATAAAGTGCTTCAAATGGCACCATCTCAATGCTTGAATGGTAGCTGTTGTTGTAGGAAAATTCTGCTAACGGTAGATGTCGATCCCAACTGTTTCCGAAATCAATAACACATGCTCGTAGCATGTCTTCAAGCGTTTGTATCGTCCTTTCGCTCTGCCCATCAGTTTGTGGATGATAGGCAGTACTCATGTCTAGACGAGTTCCTAATGCTTGCTGTAATGTCTGCCAGAATCTTGAAATAAATCTGCCACCCCTATCAGAGATAATAGAGATTGGTATTCCATGTCTGGAGACGACTTCCTTCAAATACAGTCGTGCTAACTTCTCCATCTTGTCATCTTCTCTTATTGGCAGGAAGTGTGCTGATTTGGTGAGACGATCAACTATTACCCAAATAGTATCAAAACCACTTGCAGTCCTTGGCAATTTAGTGATGAAATCCATGGTAATGTTTTCCCATTTCCATTCCGGGATTTCGGGTTGTTGAAGTAGACCTGATGGTTTCTGATGCTCAGCTTTGACCTTAGAACACGTCAAACATTCTCCTACGTATTTAGCAACATCGGCTTTCATACCCGGCCACCAAAAATGTTTCTTGAGATCCTTGTACATCTTTCCCGTTCCAGGATGTATTGAGTATCTGGTTTTACGAGCTTCTCTAAGTACCATTTCTCTCATATCTCCAAATTTTGGTACCCAAATCCTTTCAGCCCTATACCGGGTTCCGTCTTCCCGAATATTAAGATGCTTTTCCGATCCTTTGGGTATTTCATCCTTTAAATTTCCCTTTTTTAAAACTCCTTGTTACGCCTCCTTTATTTGAGTAGTAAGGTTATTATGAATCATTATATTCATAGATTTTACTCGAATGGGTTCTCTGTCCTTCCTGCTCAAGGCATCGGCTACCACATTTGCCTTCCCCGGGTGGTAACGAATCTCAAAGTCGTAATCATTCAATAATTCAATCCACCTACGCTGCCTCATATTCAGTTGTTTCTGATTAAATATGTGTTGAAGACTTTTATGGTCGGTATATATAATACTTTTGACCCCATATAAGTAGTGCCTCCAAGTCTTTAATGCAAAAACAACCGCGCCTAATTCCAAATCATGCGTCGTATAATTTTGTTCGTGAATCTTCAATTGTCTAGACGCATAAGCAATCACCTTCATTCGTTGAATTAATACAAAATCGAGACCTTGCTTTGATGCGTCACAATAAATCACAAAATCATCGTTCCCTTCAGGCAATGACAATATAGGTGCCGTAGTTAGCTTTTTCTTCAATAACTGAAACGCTTTCTCTTGTTCATCATTCCATTCAAATTTCTTCCCTTTATGCGTTAATGCAGTCAAGGGTTTTGCTATTCTGGAAAAGTCTTGGATGAACCTTCTGTAGTAACCAGCTAGTCCTAAAAACTGGCGTATGTGTTTCGGAGTTTTCGGGGTTTCCCACTTTTCAACAGTTTCTATCTTTGCCGGATCCACCTTAATACCTTCTTTGTTCACTATGTGACCGAGGAATTGAACTTCTTCCAACCAAAATGCACACTTTGAAAACTTAGCGTACAATTCTTCCTTCCTCAATACTTCTAACACCTTTCTCAAATGTTCACCGTGTTCTTGGTCATTCTTTGAGTAAATAAGTATGTCATCAATGAAAACAATGACAAACTTGTCAAGGTATGGTCCACACACTCGGTTCATAAGGTCCATGAACACAGTTGGTGCATTAGTTAAATCAAACGGCATGACCATAAACTCGTAATGACCGTAACGTGTTCTGAAAGCAGTCTTTGGAATATTATCTTCTTTCACCCGCATTTGATGATACCCGGAACGTAAGTCAATCTTTGAATAAACAGACGATCCTTGTAGTTGATCAAATAAGTCGTCGATTCTCGGTAGTGGGTAGCAGTTCTTGATGGTAAGTTTGTTCAACTCTCGGTAGTCGATACACAACCTGAATGTACCATCTTTCTTCTTGACAAACAAAACAGGAGCTCCCCACGGTGATGTGCTTGGTCGAATGAAACCACGCTCAAAAAGTTCTTGTAATTGGCTTTGCAGTTCTTTCATCTCGCTGGGTGAGAGTCTGTAAGGAGCACGAGCTATTGGTGTAGCTCCTGGTACAAGATCTATTTGAAATTCAACGGATCGATGTGGGGGTAATCCCGGTAATTCTTTCGAAAATACATTGGGAAATTCTTTTGCAATGGTAACATCATTGATGCTCTTTTCTTCAGTTTGTACTTTCTCGACGTGTGCTAGAACAGCATAGCAACCTTTTCTTATTAGTTTTTGTGCCTTCAAATTACTAATAAGATGTAGCTTCATGTTGCCCTTTTCTTCGTACACCATTAAGGGTTTTCCTTTTTCTCGTATAATGCAAATTGCAGTTTTGTAACAGACGATCTCTGCTTTCACTTCTTTCAACCAGTCCATACCGTTTATCACATCAAAACTCCCTAACTCTACTGGTATCAAATCAATCTTAAATGTTTCGCTAACCAGTTTAATTTCTCGATTCAGACATATATTATCTGCTAAAATTAATTTACCATTTGCTAATTCGAGTAAAAATTTACTATCCAAAGGCGTCAATGGACAACTTAATTTAGCACAAAAATCTCTACTCATATAGCTTCTATCCGCACCCGAATTAAATAAAACGTAAGCAGATTTATTGTCAATAAGAAACGTACCCGTAACAAGCTCCGGGTCTTCCTGTGCCTCTGCCGCATTAATATTGAAAACTCTTCCGCGGCCTTGTCCATTCGTGTTCTCCTGGTTCTGGCAATTTCTAATAATGTGGCCCGGTTTTCCACATTTATAACAAACTACATTGGCATAACTTGCTCCGACACTACTTGCTCCGCCATTACTCGTTCCGACACCATTTGTTCCTTTCGTTCTATTAACCCCTGGTCCGTAGACCTCACACTTCACCGCGCTATGACCATTTCTTTTACACTTGTTGCAAAATTTGGTGCAGAACCCCGAGTGATACTTTTCACACCTTTGGCATAGCTGCTTCTGATTGTTGTTGTTGTTGCGTTTATTATTGTTGTTGGGATGATTGTTGTAGTTGCTGTTGTTGTTGTTGTTGGGCCGTTTGTTGTAGTTGCGATTGATGTTGCGATTGTTGGGATAATTGTTGCGATTATTGTTGTAATTGCTGTTGTTGTTGTATTGGTGATTCTTATCACCGTTTTCCTCCCACTTTCTTTTGACTTGCTTAACATTGGCCTCTTTAGCAATCTGTTCTTTAATTCTTTCTTCAATCTGGTTCACTATTTTGTGAGCCATTCTACATGCCTGTTGTATGGAAGCGGGCTCGTGTGAACTTATATCTTCTTGGATTCTTTCCGGTAATCCTTTCACAAACGCGTCGATCTTCTCTTCCTCATCTTCGAATGCTCCCGGACACAATAGGTACAATTCTGTGAATCGTCTTTCGTACGTGGTAATATCAAATCCTTGGGTTCGTAACCCTCTAAGTTCTGTCTTGAGCTTATTGACCTCGGTTCTGGGACGGTACTTCTCGTTCATCAAGTGCTTGAATGCTGACCACGGTAGTGCGTACGCATCGTCTTGTCCCACTTGCTCTAGATAGGTATTCCACCATGTTAACGCAGAACCTGTGAAGGTATGCGTAGCGTACTTCACTTTGTCCTCTTCAGTACACTTACTTATGGCAAACACCGATTCGACCTTCTCGGTCCACCGTTTCAATCCGATCGGTCCTTCGGTTCCATCAAATTCCAAAGGTTTGCAGGCAGTGAATTCTTTGTAGGTGCATCCTACACGATTTCCTGTACTGCTAGATCCAAGGTTATTGTTGGTATGTAGCGTAGCCTGTACTGCGGCTATGTTTGAAGCTAGAAAAGTACGGAATTCCTCTTCATTCATATTCACGGTGTGTCGAGTAGTCGGTGCCATTTCCTTCAAAATAGTCAAATGGAACAAGTTAATCATACAGAATATTAAGAGTAGTTAATAGTATTTCGTAGCATAATATGAACTCATTTATAAAAGCTTTTTCTTCATATTAGCGTTTTATAAGTTTAAATTCGGGTAGTACCTACCCGTTAAGTTCATACTTAGTAGCTAATATACAATTCAACTACTACAATTCTATATGAAAAACTGATTATAATAATATTTCCCGTTCAAACTTTTACACAATATTTTACAAACTTACAATACCGCTTATTTTACATATAGCATGAAATATAGCACACAATAAATTTGATACAAGATGGTTGTGAAGATAATTCTAGCTAGTACACAAGTCGTTCAGCAAAGGCAATAAAGACACGTAATTCATACGTCCAGAAACAAGTCATGCATTCTGGTTTTACTAGGATTACTTCCCATCCTTGGTCTTGTGGAACATAACCGTTATGGCCGTTGATAAGACAGCGTGTTGTAACGTCGTCAAAGGGAAGAGGGTTACGTAATGTCCAACAGTCCCGTAACAATCTAAAAACCTCATTTCTTACCCCAATTACCGACTCCGTCACTTGTGGGAACGTTTTGTTTAATAGTTGTAGCCAGATATTCTTGTTCTCACTTTGGTGAGAAGCGAACATTACTAATCCGTAAGCATAACATGCTTCTTTATGTTGCATGTTAGCCGCTTTTTCTAAATCACGAAGTCCAATATTCGGATATATTGAGTCAAAATAATTTCTTAACCCATTGCGTAAAATAGCATTTGGGTTCCCCGCAATATATGCGTCAAAGTAAACACATCGCAACTTATGGATTTCCCAATGTGATATCCCCCATCTTTCGAACGAAAGCCTTTTATAAACCAAGGCATTCTTGGAACGATCTTCGAATGTCTTACAAACTGATCTCGCCTTAAATAGTTGTGCCGAATAATTCTGACCGACTCTAGACAAGATTTCATCAATCATGTCTCCGGGTAGGTCTCTTAAAATATTGGGTTGTCTATCCATTTTGTGTTTTTATACTGTAAAATAGACAAGAGTTAGATTCATAAAAAAATACTTATTAATACAAGCAATTTTTACATATATCATAAAGCATAAGCACACTATATTACATATATTACACCACACGAATACAACTATCTTATTCCGACTCGCTTGTTTCTTCTTCTTCGGTTTTGGTTCGTTTGGCCAAGTTTCTAGGGATATATGATGTTCCCCTAATACGAGCCATCGTTTTCCACATTGGTTTAGAAAAACCTGGTGGTTTAGAGGTTCCCGGGTCATTGTTACAACTTAAGGACTTCGGGGGTTGACGATACATATAAAGTTCATCGGGGTTGGAATTAGATTTCTCTATTTTTATGCCCTTTCCCTTATTATTTTCTTTTGCCTTTTTAAATTCAGTTGGGGTAATTTCTATAACATCATCGGAATTCTCGTCGGAATCCGATTCATCGGAGAATTGGTAATCCTCCCAATATTTTGCTTCCTTGGTGGAAACACCATTGACCATAATTAACCTTGGTCGGTTGGTTGAGGATTTTCTTTTACTTAACCGTTTTATTATTTCCCCCACCGGTTCTATTTCTTCATCCGGTTCCGATTCTTCTTCCGGTTCCGATTCTTCTTCCGGTTCCGACTCTTCTTCCGGTTCCTCTTCGGGAACTTGTGAATCAGTCCACGAATCATTCCAATTTACATTTGACTCTTCATTATTATTAGGTGAGTCAATGGGACTTGTTCTGGAGGTAGACATCTATCACATAATATCAAACGCGTTAAGAGATTCATATATCACATAATATTCACATGTTAAAAATATATAGTTTCCAACAAAATTTGTTAAGCAATCATTTTTCAAGTAAACACGGTCGAAGTCCAGACTCACTAATGCATCCTAACAAACTTGATAAGACACACTAATGCAAAATTCTGGTTCTCTAAGACCAACGCTCGGATACCAACTGAAATGTCCCGTTCTTATTGATTAAAAACGTTCCATATTAATTGATTTCGTTGCGAGGTTTTGACCTCTATATGAGACGTTTTTCAAAGACTGCATTCATTTTAAAACAAACCATAACCTTTATTTCATCAATAAAGGTTTAAAAAGCTTTACGTAGATTATCAAATAATGATAATCTAAAATATCCTGTTTACACACGACCATTACATAATAATTTAAAATACAAATATGTTACAACAAAATAAGTTTCTTGAATGCAGTTTTTACACAATATCATACAAGCATGGACTCCAAATCTCGTCCTTATTTAAGTATACGATAGCGGAAGCTCTTAATAATCACCTGAGAATAAACATGCTTAAAACGTCAACAAAAATGTTGGTGAGTTATAGGTTTAACCTATATATATATCAAATCATAATAATAGACCACAAGATTTCATATTTCAATATACATTCCATACATAGAGATAAAATTCATTCATATGGTGAACACCTGGTAACTGACATTAACAAGATGCATATATAAGAATATCCCCATCATTCCGGGACACCCTTCGGATATGATATAAATTTCGAAGTACTAAAGCATCCGGTACTTTGGATGGGGTTTGTTAGGCCCAATAGATCTATCTTTAGGATTCGCGTCAATTAGGGTGTCTGTTCCCTAATTCTTAGATTACCAGACTTAATAAAAAGGGGCATATTCGATTTCGATAATTCAACCATAGAATGTAGTTTCACATACTTGTGTCTATTGTGTAAATCATTTATAAAACCTGCATGTATTCTCATCCCAAAAATATTAGATTTTAAAAGTGGGACTATAACTCACTTTCACAGATTTTTACTTCGTCGGGAAGTAAGACTTGGCCACTGGTTGATTCACGAACCTATAACAATATATACATATATATCAAAGTATGTTCAAAATATATTTACAACACTTTTAATATATTTTGATGTTTTAAGTTTATTAAGTCAGCTGTCCTCGTTAGTAACCTACAATTAGTTGTCCACAGTTAGATGTACAGAAATAAATTGATAAATATTATCTTGAATCAATCCACCACCCAGTGTATACGTATCTTAGTATTGATCACAACTCAAACTATATATATTTTGGAATCAACCTCAACCCTGTATAGCTAACTCCAACATTCACATATAGAGTGTCTATGGTTGTTCCGAAATATATATAGATGTGTCGACATGATAGGTCAAAACATTGTATACGTGTCTATGGTATCTCAAGATTACATAATATACAATACAAGTTGATTAAGTTATGGTTGGAATAGATTTGTTACCAATTTTCACGTAGATAAAATGAGAAAAATTATCCAATCTTGTTTTACCCATAACTTCTTCATTTTAAATCCGTTTTGAGTGAATCAAATTGCTATGGTTTCATATTGAACTCTATTTTATGAATCTAAACAGAAAAAGTATAGGTTTATAGTCGGAAAAATAAGTTACAAGTTGTTTTTGTAAAGGTAGTCATTTCAGTCGAAAGAACGACGTCTAGATGACCATTTTAGAAAACATACTTCCACTTTGAGTTTAACCATAATTTTTGGATATAGTTTCATGTTCATAATAAAAATCATTTTCCCAGAATAACAACTTTTAAATCAAAGTTTATCATAGTTTTTAATTAACTAACCCAAAACAGCCCGCGGTGTTACTACGACGGCGTAAATCCGGTTTTACGGTGTTTTTCGTGTTTCCAGGTTTTAAATCATTAAGTTAGCATATCATATAGATATAGAACATGTATTTAGTTGATTTTAAAAGTCAAGTTAGAAGGATTTACTTTTATTTGCGAACAAGTTTAGAATTAACTAAACTATGTTCTAGTGATTACAAGTTTACCACTTCGAATATGATAGCTTTTTATGTATGAATCGAATGATGTTATGAACATCATTACTACCTTAAGTTCCTTGGATAAACCTACTGGAAAAGAGAAAAATGGATCTAGCTTCAACGGATCCTTGGATGGCTCGAAGTTCTTGAAGCAGAATCATGACACGAAAACAAGTTCAAGTAAGATCATCACTTGAAATAAGATTGTTATAGTTATAGAAATTGAACCGAAGTTTGAATATGATTATTAACTTGTATTAGAATTATAACCTACTGTAAGAAACAAAGATTTCTTGAGGTTGGATGATCACCTTACACGATTGGAAGTGAGCTAGCAAACTTGAAAGTATTCTTGATTTTATGTAACTAGAACTTGTAGAATATATGAAGAACACTTAGAACTTGAAGATAGAACTTGAGAGAGATCAATTAGATAAAGAAAATTGAAGAATGAAAGTGTTTGTAGGTGTTTTTGGTCGTTGGTGTATGGATTAGATATAAAGGATATATAATTTTGTTTTCATGTAAATAAGTCATGAATGATTACTCATATTTTTGTAATTTTATGAGATATTTCATGCTAGTTGCCAAATGATGGTTCCCACATATGTTAGGTGACTCACATGGGCTGCTAAGAGCTGATCATTGGAGTGTATATACCAATAGTACATACATCTAAAAGCTGTGTATTGTACGAGTACGAATACGGGTGCATACGAGTAGAATTATTGATGAAACTGAATGAGGATGTAATTGTAAGCATTTTTGTTAAGTAGAAGTATTTTGATAAGTGTATTGAAGTCTTTCAAAAGTGTATAGATACATATTAAAACACTACATGTATATACATTTTAACTGAGTCGTTAAGTCATCGTTAGTCGTTACATGTAAGTGTTGTTTTGAAACCTTTAGGTTAACGATCTTGTTAAATGTTGTTAACCCAATGTTTATAATGTCAAATGAGATTTTAAATTATTATATTATCATGATATTATCATGTATGAATATCTCTTAATATGATATATATACATTAAATGTCTTTACAACGATAATCGTTACATATATGTCTCGTTTAAAAATCATTAAGTTAGTAGTCTTATTTTTACATATGTAGTTCATTGTTAATATATGTAACGTCAACACATGCTTAAAAACCTTAAGCACCTGAGAAAAACATGCTTAAAAACGTCAACACAAAGGTTGGTGAGCTATAGTTTAAGTATAACAGTAATGTAAGGTAGGCCACGAGATTTCAGTGTTTCAAAACAGTATGAAAAGTATATGTATAACCGTGGGCACTTGGTAACTAACTTAACGTAAATAACACCCCCTAAAAGTACACTTGGCGAGTGCGTAATTTTACAAAGTATTAAACACCCGTTAAATGCTAGCGCTACTAGCCCGAGTGGGGATGTCAAACCCTATGGATCCATATCTAAGATTCACGTTCACCGGTTCAAAGACCAATGACTAAACGTTACCGAGCTAAGGGGAAAGTTTATGCCGTTGTATAACCCACACATATAATATGTTTAAGTACTCGTGCCTAGTATGTAAAATGTAAAACGCGCATGTATTCTCAGTTCCCAAAATAGTTAAAGTAAAAAGGGATGCTATAACTCACAGTGAAAAGTAGTAAAAGTCGATACGCGGGAATAGTAAGCAAGTGGTTGGTACCGAAGTTCCTCAACCTAAGTCAAAAGTTACTAAGTCAGTAAATCGTTCTCAAAGGTTTAAAAGTATGTAAATTATGTCTTAAGTATCATCATCATTCATCATTAATCAAAAAGTGTAAAGTAAGTTTCATTCAAGAATAGAGTTTGAAATAAAGTCTGATTTCGTTCAGTCGCCACGACCTCTATACAAACTGAAATGAGGTGAGACCAGTGGTCATGGCTCCGTATATGAGTCCCCTAGAGGCTGACCAATTTCCAGAACCAAAATTGTCCTCGTTTGACCGTGGCGACGGTTTAAGTGCGCGTAGGTCAGAAATTTCAGCACAACGTTAAAAGGGTGTAGTGACTTTCGGATGGCCATAAATCCTAAACCGTAACTCGGATTAAGACGAGGTCTAAACAAAAAATCATATAATCGAACCGAACTAGCCGGAAATCAAATTTTCCAGTAGCTAAGGTTATTGATCAGTTCCAGAAATCAGTAGGTAAGGTGCTCTGGTGGGTTCTTGGTGCTTAATGCTCATCACGGTTCTCATCCTTGATGCGTATAGCTTCAAGTGTACAACTCGTTGATGTGTTTGCATCATCTTAACCAAGTTTTGACCATCATAACACTAATGTAAGTCTAAGATATGTAGCACAACTCACTTAAGAGTTATAAGTAGTTTGATGAACCAAAGTTACATCAAGATCTTAGATCCGACACATACATGAGTTCTAATAGTAATATTAAGCTACAAACTTGAAAGTAAACTAAATAAACAAGATCTTAAGTTGTAGAACTTAGATCTTAGTAAGATCTTAAAGATCCTAGACTAGAAAGTCTAGATCTAGTGTTCTTAAGTTAGATCCTAAGTTATAGAACTTGGATCTTCACTTTAATGAAACCATAAGTTATGAAACTTAGATTTTCATCTTTTAAAATGTATGTAAACTTATAAGCTCTTATTTACAACAAAATTATAAGACCATAAGCTATAGAAACTTAGATCCAACACAAGTGTATGAAGTTATAACTAGAAAGTTGTACTTCCATGTTCTTGAACTTATAAAGTTAACTTTAGTTTCAAGAAATATGAGATCAAGTTTAACTAGTAATACTTGACCAAGTTATACACATCACGAATTTAAAAACAACAAAAGAAAGAAATAACTAAATCTACAAGTATTATGTTCATGTTTGTTTCATACTTGAGAAGATTCAAATCAAAGTTTGGATCTTAAGAAAGTAAACTTCAAGTCTACAAAACATGAACACAAGTATAATTATAAAGCTTATGAACTTTTAGATCTTTAAAACATTTAAGTGTAGAACCATAAACTAACAAGTTTAGATTCTTGTTCTTGGTTCTTCATCAAACAAGAGATGGAAGCAACCAAGATTACATGAAGATACAAGCTAGTTAACTTGATCTTTAACAACAAACAACAACTAGTGAATGGATGATGATGGTTTCGGTTTTTCAAAGAAAGAAAAGAAGAAAATAAAAAATTTTACTTACAAGTTTTAGAGAGAAAGTTGAGAGGAATGAAATGGTGTAAGTATGTGTGTGTAAATGAAGTAGGAACTAGTGTAGTGTATAAGTATCAAAATAAAAGAAAAATGGATCTCTCCTCCCACCTTGCTCAACCGTCGGTTTCAAGGGCTCAAAGGGGAAGGTCAATTGCTCACTTTCTTGTGTTGGGAGGTGGTGAAAGCTAGAAATGGATTAAAGTTAAGTTGCATGGGAGCTTGGTGCTAGCATGCTTGTGACAAATCTCTTCATACTTAAGTTAATTAATCCAAGTTTAAGTCTTAATAAGTCATTAGCATAATAGTGGGCTAACTAGTCCATTAAGAAAGTAGGGTGGGCTTTCAAGTCCATTAACATGAGTCTATTTAAGTAAGAAACAATTAAATAAATAAAGCCCAAGTAATTAACTAGTAACACTAGTTAATTAAAAATGATTAATAATAATTAATCATGAATGTAAATAATATTCAAAAATATTATTCGTAAAAAGTACGTGTGCCCCATAGACAAGTCGGGACATGTAAAGTCAAATACGGTAACAAGTAAATGTATAAAAATACATTTATTAAAACGCAAGCATTAATAATAAATATTATTAATAAAAGTTGGAAAAATCCAGGGTCGTTACATTACCCACCTGTTAAAGAAAATTTCGTCCCGAAATTTTAATCTGAGGGAGATGAAGGAGCTGGGAAAAGGTGAGGATACTTCTGCATCATTTGATCCTCTCGCTCCCAAGTAAACTCAGGTCCTTGTTTGGCATTCCATCGGACTCGGATGATCAGAATCCTGTTGTGTTTCAAAGTTTTGACCTCACGGTCGATAATTTCGACAGGCTCTTCCACGAAGTGGAGTTTGTCATCAATTGTAAGTTCCTCCAATGGTATGACATGTTCCAGTTCAGCAAGACACATCTTCAAATTCGATACATGAAAGGTAGGATGAACTGAGCTCAATTGAGTTGGAAGATCTAAACGGTAAGCAAAGGGTCCAGCACGCTCCAAGATTTCAAAAGGACCAATGTATCGCGGGTTGAGCTTCCCACATTTTCCAAAACGAATTACACCTTTCCAAGGTGTGACTTTCAACATTACGCGGTCACGCACGTTGAATTCGAAATCTTTACGTTTAAGGTCGGCATAACTCTTTTGGCGATCACGGGCAGTCTTGAGTCTCGCTTGAATTTGAACAATCTTCTCAGTTGTTTCATGGACTATCTCGGGTTCGGTGATTTGCATTTCGCTTACTTCGGCCCAAAAAATAGGAGATCGGCACTTGCAACCATACAATGCTTCAAAAGGTGTGGCATTAATACTAGAATGATAACTGTTGTTGTAAGAGAATTTGGCTAGCGGCAAATGCCTTTCCCAAGCCTTTCCAAAATCAATGACACATGCATACAACATGTCTTCCAAAGTCTGAATCGTGCGTTCGCTTTATCCGTCGGTCTGTGGGTGATACGCAGTACTCATGTCGAGACGTGTCCCCAAGGCTTCTTACAAAGAACGCCAAAATCTGGAAGCAAGACGGGGATTGCGATCTGAGTTGATCGATGAGGGCATACCATGATGAGATACAACCTCTTTTATGTAAAGTTGAGCGAGTCTCTCCATCGTATCAGTTGATTTCATGGCTAAAAAGTGTGCAGATTTGGTAAGACGATCAATGATAACCCAGATGGTATCGTATCTGCCCACCGTCTTTGGTAGCTTCGTAATGAAATCCATCATTATCCTTTCCTACTTCCATTGCAGGATTTCTGGTTGCTGAAGTAATGCAGAGGGCTTCTAATGTTCAGCCTTAACTTTCGAGCAAGTTAAACACTTACCAACATAAGTTGCAACATCCTTCTTAAGATTCGGCCACCAATACTGTTCCTTGAGATCGTGGTACATTTTACCGGCTCCTGGATGAATCGAATATCTCGACTTGTGGGCTTCATCTAGTATAAGGTTCCGTAGATCTCCATAACGAGGTACCCAAATTCTTCCGGCATAGCATCGGAGTCCAATCTCCTTAACTTCGAATCGAGAAATGAGAATGTTCAAGTATTCATGAGATATATTCTCCTCCTTGAGAGCCTCATCTTGGGCTGCTCGGATCTGGCTATTGAGGTTCAAATGAATGGTGATGTTCAAGGCTCGGACACGAAGAGGTGCCATCCTCTCTTTTCGGCTTAAAGCGTCGGCTACAACATTGGCCTTGCCAGGATGATAATGAAGTTCACAATCATAGTCGTTCAGCATCTAGATCCATCGACGCTGTCTCATATTCAGTTGCTTCTGATCGAAGATGTGTTGGAGGCTTTTATGATCGGTGAAAATAGTGCTCTTTGTTCCATAAAGGTAGTGTCTCCATAGCTTTAATGCAAAGACAACGGCTCCAAGCTCGAGATCGTGCGTTGTGTAATTTCGCTCGTAGATCTTCAGTTGTCGGGAGGCGTAAGCGATAAATTTTGTGTGTTGCATCAGTACACAACCAAAACCACTTTTCGAAGCATCGCAATAAACGACGAAATCGTCACTGCCTTCAGGAAGTGATAAAATAGGTGCGGTGGTTAACTTTTTTTTCAAGGTTTGAAATGCTGATTCCTGTTCGGGTTCTCAAATGAACTTCTTCCCTTTGTGAGTCAGCGCGGTCAAAGGACGCGCAATCAGAGAGAAACCTTCAATAAATCTTCGGTAGTAACCGGCGAGGCCTAAAAATTGGCGGATATGAGTCGGAGTAGTGGGGGTTTCCCACTTGCTGATAGCTTCAATCTTTGCGGGATCAACTTTGATACCTTGATCGCTCACAATATGACCCAGAAATTGGACTTCCTTCAACCAAAACTCACACTTGGAGAATTTGGCGTAAAGTTGCTCTTGTCTCAAGAGTTCCAACACTAGACGAAGATTTTGTTCATGTTCTTCTTTGCTTTTGGAGTAGATGAGGATATCATCTATGAAGACGATAACGAACATATCCAGGTATGGCTTGCATACATGATTCATGAGATCCATAAACACGGCAGGTGCGTTGGTTAAACTAAATGGCATCACGAGAAACTCATAATGGCCATAACGAGTTCTGAATGCAGTCTTCATCACGTCGCTCTCCTTCACCCTCAGCTGGTGATAACCGGATCGCAAGTCGATCTTAAAGTAAACGCTCGATCCTTGTAGTTGATCAAAAAGATCGTCAATTCGGGGAAGAGGATACCGATTCTTGATCGTCAATTTATTGAGTTCACGGTAGTCGATATACATGCGGAATGATCCGTCCTTCTTTTTCACAAATAATACAGGTGCCCCCCAAGGCGAGAAACTTGGTTGGATAAATCCACGGTCTAGTAGTTCTTGTAATTGGCTCTGCAACTCTTGCATTTCGGAAGGTGCGAGTCGATAAGGTGCGCGAGCTACAGGTGCAGCCCCTGGCACTAAATTGATCTGAAACTCCACTGCTCTTGATGGCGGTAATCCAGGCAATTCTTCCGGAAAGACATCAGAAAATTCGTTCACAATTCGTACGTCATCCACGCTCTTCACCTCAGTTTCTACCGTTTTCACATGTGCTAAAACAGCAAGACATCCTTTCTTCATGATGTTTTGCGCTTTCATGCAACTAATGAGATTCAATTTCGAGCTACATCTCTCTCTGTAAATAATCAGTGGCTCACCATCTCCGTGTGGTATACGAAGAGCTTTATCTCTACAGATAATGTCAGCCCTTATCTTGATCAACCAGTCCATACCGAAAATAACATCAAAGCTTCTCAATTTAATGGGTATCAAGTCAATCTCGAAATCCACACCAGCTATGTTGATAATAGCTCCTCGGCTAATTTGGTCAACTTTCTCAAGTTTTCCATTGGCTACCTCTACAAGCATACTCTCCTTTAAAGGAACTAACGACCAATTTATCTTAGAGCAAAAGTGTCTACATACATAACTTCTATCGGCACCAGTATCAAATAGAACAGAAGCTAATAGATTGTTGATAGTGAATATACCTGTGACCAAGTCGGGGTTCTCACGGGCATTCCTTGCGTTTACGTTGAAAGCCCTGCCACACGGTGGTCTGCCGTCCTTTCGCTTGTTGGGACACTCATTTCTGAAGTGGCCCGTCTGTCTGCATTCATAGCACTTTCTCGGTCCAGTAGGGTTCGTCTTCACATTCAGGGTGGTGATCGTGCAGTCTTTGCCAATATGCCCAGTCCTTTTACATTTTTTACAGACCACGTAGCAGTACCCGGTGTGATGCTTGTAGCACCTCTTGCACTGCGGCAGACTACCCTTGTAGTTAGAGTTCGAGCTAGTGTTCGGTTTGGGGTTGTTTCCCTTGAAACCTTCATGTCTCTTTGCCGGGTTTTGATCATAGACCCTTCCCTTGTTGTTGTCCCACTTACGCTTCTCACTACTACCCGATTTGGATTTAGCCTTTTCTGGTTCTTGGCTGGTGATTTGGTTCATCAGGGTGTGCGCCATGCGCATAGCTTCTGGGATATCAGCTGGTTTTGAAGAGGTAACATTTCCCTAAATAGACTTGGGGAGTCCCCAGAAATACCGTTCCATTCGCTTAAATTCGGGGGTGACCATCGTAGGACACATCAGAGCTAATTCCAGATACCTTCGGTTATAAGTATCAAGATCGTTTCCTACCACTTTCAGTCCCTAAAACTCAGTTTCCATTTTGTGTATCTCCGTTCTGGGACAGTACTCATCGATCATAGCCCCCTTAAATTCTTCCCACGGTGTAGCATAGGCCTCGTCAATACCCTAGGCCTGAGCTAGTGTGTTCCACCATGTTAAGGCACCGTCCGACAGCGTACATGAGACATACTTAGTTTTGTTCATTTTTGAACAGTTGCTAACACGGAACACAACTTCTAATTTCTCAAACCACCTTGTAAGTCCAACTGGCCCCTCAGTACCACTAAAATTTTGGGGCTTGCAGCTTTGGAATTCCTTATATGTGTACCCGTTATGATTGTGCTGGATAACCGGTGGAGCTTGGGGGTTCATTTCCGCTATAACTGCGGCTACCCATTCGGCTATCATTTCTTCGATCTGTGCTGCTGTGGGCGTTGATCTTCCATTGGCCATTGATCTTCTAAACAAAAATTTTGACTCAAGTCAAAATCCAGCATTCAAATAATAATAATACAGTATATGGTAACCAACATGGAATCAACACAACACATGTTAATTAAGTAATGCAACTAGGTACATATACCACAAAATCGTCATACAATAACGTAAATGGAACACCGTACAAAGATTAAACAACACTAAGTTCCATTCATTAATAAAAGTTTCATACATTCGCATAAGATTCGTACAATACATGAGTGAAACGTGAAACTACAAACGGGATTACATAAAGAAACCTAATACAAAAGCCCTATGGTGACGGTGGGTAAAGGATGTCCATCATGTGGGACACCTGGTCCTCGAGCTCAGTTACCCGAGCATGGAGGGTATCCACCTCCCTTGTTAGTTCCTCGACAGAGGGAGAGGCTAGTGGAGCAAGCGGTGCTGATGGTGCAGGTGGTGCCGGTGGTGCAGATGATGCTGGTGGAGCTGGTGGTGCAGAAGGTCTAGCACCAGAAGTAGATGGTGAGTAACGGGGAGCCTTATGTTTGAATGGATCAGCAGGATACGGCACAAGCCGCTTACGGGTGGTAACTCTAACCTTCAGTCCATGTACGTTAATGAACGACCTACCTCCGTTAACCCCTGAAATAATAGTACCGTCGAAACGATACTGCTTCATCGGCGGGGTAGAGGGTGGCTGCACAGGAATCTCCTCAGGGTCCTCGTCGGAATCATCGTCGGAATCCTCGTCGCTGGAATCGTCGGATGACGAGTCGTCGGAATCATCGGAAGGTGGATGTGCTCGGCCAGTAGTCATCAGTCGGTATATGCAGGGAGGAATCGGCACGACACATCCATCAGGAAGGCGTCTAGCCCAATGACCATGCTCATTCCGGAAAGGAACGTCCCCATATTCCCCAGGAATCACAGCACCATCGGAATGGTGCTGTGGCTCCGAGGGTCCTGGGATGAGTGGAGCTGGAATCTCCGGTGGATCCTCGTGTCCGTCTGAGATGATCACCGGGTCGGGTGTGTGGCTACTGGCTCCAGAGGACGAAGCGCCAGAGTGGCTGGAGGGTAGAGAGGACGGGATCTATGTGTCGGCAGCAATAGCAGGCGAGGTGGCGGATGAGTCTGAGTCGCTCTCCAAAATGATAACAGATGGAATATCCGACATCTGAACAAGGAAAAATAAATTTTTCCATGTCAGTAAGTCATATAGCAAGCACGTATTAGGCAAAGTAACTGCGACAGTCTAGATCATCTATAGCAGTAAGTAGTATGGCAATAATGACAAGTATCATGCAATCGAAAGCAGATAATAGCATGCAGTAGTGAAAGCAAGTAACAGTATACAACATATAGCAGTAAAAGTATGCAGCAACATGCAGCAAGTTCCACAGAAACAAGTAAACTAGCAAGTTATAGATTAGTCCTATTAGTGAATCCTACTCGGTCCGGTCTGGACTCACTAATGTAACCTAATTCCCTACAACCAATGCTCTGATACCAAATGTGACGCCCCGTACAAAATCAACGTGTACGGATCATCAGCAACAGGATCATTAAAAGGTCAAACACTATATGCTGTTTTAAAATGAGTTTGCATTCATAAAACGGTGAGACATCTTAACCAACATTAAAAGTTTAACATACGATAGTGTTCTTCTACGAATAGAAGGCAATAATAATAGTACGTGACCCATAGGTCGTTACAAATTCATTGTTCAAAAGTAATAAAGTTTGAATGCAAAATAAGTGTTTCAATTGAAGACATCTCTAATAAGCGCAGCGGGAGTCTACAAAGCATGGCAACTACAGCGGAAGGAATCAAACCTTAAGCACCTAAGAAAAACATGCTTAAAAACGTCAACACAAAGGTTGGTGAGCTATAGTTTAAGTATAACAGTAATGTAAGGTAGGCCACGAGATTTCAGTGTTTCAAAATAGTATGAAAAGTATATGTATAACCGTGGGCACTTGGTAACTAACTTAACGTAAATAACACCCCCTAAAAGTACACTTGGTGAGTGCGTAAGTTTACAAAGTATTAAACACCCATTAAATGCTAGCGCTACTAGCCCGAGTGGGGATGTCAAACCCTATGGATACATATCTAAGATTTGCGTTCACCAGTTCAAAGACCAATGACTAAACATTACCGAGCTAAGGGGAAAGTTTATGCCGTTGTATAACCCACACATATAATAAGTTTAAGTACTCATGCCTACTATGTAAAACGTAAAATGCGCATGTATTCTCAGTTTCCAAAATAGTTAAAGTAAAAAGGGATGCTATAACTCACAGTGAAAAGTAGTAAAAGTCGATACGCGGGAATAGTAAGCAAGTGGTTGGTCCGGAAGGTCCAAAACCTAAGTCAAAAGTTACTAAGTCAGTAAATCGTTCCCAAAGGTTTAAAAGTATGTAAATTAGGTCTTAAGTATCATCATCATTCATCATTAATCAAAAAGTGTAAAGTAAGTTTCATTCAAGAATAGAGTTTGAAATAAAGGCTGACTTCATTCAGTCGCCACGACCTTTATACAAACTGAAATGAGGTGAGACCAGTTGAAATGTCCCATTCTAATTGATTAAAAACGTTCCATATTAATTGATTTCGTTGCGAGGTTTTGACCTCTATATTCGACGTTTTTCAAAGACTGCATTCATTTTTAAAACAAACCATAACCTTTATTTCATAAATAAAGGTTTAAAAAGCTTTACGTAGATTATCAAATAATGATATTCTAAAACATCCTGTTTACACACGACCATTACATAATGGTTTACAATACAAATATGTTACATCGAAATCAGTTTCTTGAATGCAGTTTTTACACAATATCATACAAACATGGACTTCAAATCTTGTCTTTATTTTAGTATGCAACAGCGGAAGCTCTTAGTATTCACCTGAGAATAAACATGCTTTAAACGTCAACAAAAATGTTGGTGAGTTATAGGTTTAACCTATATATATCAAATCGTAACAATAGACCACAAGATTTCATATTTCAATACACATCCCATACATAGAGATAAAAATCATTCATATGGTGAACACCTGGTAACCGACATTAACAAGATGCATATTTAAGAATATCCCCATCATTCCGGGATCCTCCTTCGGACATGATATAAATTTCGAAGTACTAAAGCATCCGGTACTTTGGATGGGGTTTGTTAGGCCCAATAGATCTATCTTTAGGATTCGCGTCAATTAGGGTGTCTCTTCCCTAATTCTTAGATTACCAGACTTAATAAAAAGGGGCATATTCGATTTCGAAAATTCAACCATAGAATGTAGTTTCACGTACTTGTGTCTATTTTGTAAATCATTTATAAAACCTGCATGTATTCTCATCCCAATAATATTAGATTTTAAAAGTGGGACTATAACTCACTTTCACAGATTTTTACTTCGTCGGGAAGTAAGACTTGGCAACTGGTTGATTCACGAACCTATAACAATATATATATATATATATATATATATATATATATATATATATATATATATATATATATATATATATATATATATATATATATATATATATATATATATATATATATCAATGTGTGTTCAAAATATATTTACAACACTTTTAATACATTTTGATGTTTTAAGTTTATTAAGTCAGCTGTCCTCGTTAGTAACCTACAACTAGTTGTCCCCAGTTAGATGTACAGAAATAAATCGATAACTATTATCTTGAATCAATCCACGACCCAGTGTATACGTATCTCAGTATTGATCACAACTCAAACTATATATATATTTTGGAATCAACCTCAACCTTGTATAGCTAACTCCAACATTCACATATAGAGTGTCTATGGTTGTTCCGCAATATATATATATATAGATGGGTCGACATGATAGGTCGAAACATTGTATACATGTCTATGGTATCTCAAGATTACATAATATACAATATAAGTTGATTAGGTTATGGTTGGAATAGATTTATTACTAACTTTCACGTAGGTAAAATGAGTAGTTTTTATCAATCTTGTTTTACTCTCCATTTCTTCGTTTCTAATCCGTTTTGAGTGATTCCAGTGGCCACGGTTTCGTATTGAACTTAACTTAATGAATATAAACAGAAAAAGTATAAGCTTATAGTCAAAAATACAAGTTACAAGTCGTTTTTGAAAGAGGTAGTCATTTCCGTCGAAAGAACGACATCTTGATGACCATTTTGAAAAACATATTTTCATTTTGAGTTTAACCATGATTTTTGGATATAGTTTCATGTTCATAAGAAAAATCATTTTTCCAGAAGTATAGCTTTTAAATCAAAGTTCTTCTTAGCTTTTAATTATCCCAACCAAAACAGCCCCCGGTTTTACTACGACGGCGTATATCCAGTTTTATGGTGTTTATCGTGTTTCCGGGTTTTAAATCATTAAGTTAGCATATCATATAGATATATAACATGTGTTTAGTTGATTTTAAAAGTCTAGTTATAAGGATTAACTTTATTTGCAAACAAGTTTAGAATTAACTAAACTATGTTCTAGTGATTACAAGTTTATAATGTTGAATAAGACAGCTTTTTATGTATGAATTGAATGATGTTATGAACATCATTACTATCTCAAGTTCCTTGAATAAACCTACTGAAAATGAGAAAAATGGATCTAGCTTCAAAGGATCCTTGGATGGCTTGAAAGTTCTTGAAGCAGAATCATGACACGAAAACAATTTCAAGTAAGATTTCCACTCGAAATAATATTGTTATAGTTATAGAAATTGAATTAAAATTTGAATATGATTATTACCTTGTATTAGAAAGATAACCTACTGTAAGTAACAAAGGTTTCTTGATCTTGAATGATTACTTGGAATGGATTTAGAAAACTTGGAAGTAAACTTGCAATCTTGGAAGTATTCTTGATTTTATGAAACTAGAACTTTTGGAATTTATGAAGAACACTTAGAACTTGAAGATAGAACTTGAGAGAGATCAATTAGATGAAGAAAATTGAAGAATGAAAGTGTTTGTGGGTGTTTTTGGTCGTCGGTGTATGGATTAGATATAAAGGATATGTAATTTTGTTTTCATGTAAATAAGTCATGAATGATTACTCATATTTTTGTAATTTTATGAGATATTTCATGCTAGTTGCCAAATGATGGTTCCCACATGTGTTAGGTGACTCACATGGGCTGCTAAGAGCTGATCATTAGAGTGTATATACCAATAGTACATACATCTAAAAGCTGTGTATTGTACGAGTACAAATACGGGTGCATACGAGTAGAATTGTTGATGAAACTGAACGAGGATGTAATTGTAAGCATTTTTGTTAAGTAGAAGTATTTTGATAAGTGTCTTGAAGTCTTTCAAAAGTGTATGAATACATATTAAAACACTACATGTATATACATTTTAACTGAGTCGTTAAGTCATCGTTAGTCGTTACATGTAAGTGTTGTTTTGAAACCTTTAGGTTAACGATCTTGTTAAATGTTGTTAACCCAATATTTATAATATCAAAAGAGATTTTAAATTATTATATTATCATGATATTATGATGTACGAATATCTCTTAATATGATATATATACATTAAATGTCGTTACAACGATAATCGTTACATATATGTCTCGTTTCAAAATCATTAAGTTAGTAGTCTTGTTTTTACATATGTAGTTCATTGTTAATATACTTAATGATATGTTTACTTATCATAATATCATGTTAACTATATATATAACCATATATATGTCATCATATAGTTTTTACAAGTTTTAACGTTCGTGAATCACCGGTCAACTTGGGTGGTCAATTGTTTATATGAAACCTATTTCAATTAATCAAGTCTTAACAAGTTTGATTGCTTAACATGTTGGAAACACTTAATCATGTAAAATAACAATTTCATTTAATATATATATAAACATGGAAAAGTTTGGGTCACTACACCAGTGGCCATGGCTCCGTATATGAGTCCCCTAGAGGCTGATCAATTTCCAGAACCAAAATTGTCCTCGTTTGACCGTGACGACGGTTTAAGTGCACGTGGGTCAGAAATTTCAGCACAACGTTAAAAGGGTGTAGTGACTTTCGGATGGCCATAAATCCTAAACCGTAACTCGGATTAAGACGAGGTCTAAACAGAAAATCATCTAATCGAACCAAAATAGTTGGAAATCAACTTTTCCAGTAGCTAAGGTTACTGATCAGTTCCAGAAAACAGTAGGTAAGGTGATCTGGTGGGTTCTTGGTGCTTAATGCTCATCACGATTCTCATCATTGATGCGTATAGCTTCAAGTGTAAAACTCGTTAATGTGTTTGCATCATCTTAACCAAGTTTTGACCATCATAACACTAATGTAAGTCTAAGATATGTAGCACAACTCACTTAAGAGTTATAAGTAGTTTGATGAACCAAAGTTACATCAAGATCTTAGATCCGACACATACATGAGTTCTAATAGTAATATTAAGCTACAAACTTGAAAGTAAACTAAATAAACAAGATCTTAAGTTGTAGAACTTAGATCTTAGTAAGATCTTAAAGATCCTAGATTAGAAAGTCTAGATCTAGTGTTCTTAAGTTAGATCCTAAGTTATAGAACTTGGATCTTCACTTTAATGAAACCATAAGTTATGAAACTTAGATTTTCATCTTGTAAAATGTATGTAAACTTATAAACTTTTATTTACAACAAAATTAGAAGACCATAAGCTATAGAAACTTAGATCCAACACAAGTGTATGAAGTTATAACTAGAAAGTTATACTTCCATGTTCTTGAACTTATAAAGTTAACTTTAGTTTCAAGAAATATGAGATCAAGTTTAACTAGTAATACTTGACCAAGTAATACACATCACGAATTTAAAAACAACAAAAGAAAGAAATAACTAAATCTACAAGTATTATGTTCATGTTTGTTTCATACTTGAGAAGATTCAAATCAAAGTTTGGATCTTAAGAAAGTAAACTTCAAGTCTACAAAACATGAACACAAGTATAATTATAAAGCTTATGAACTTTTAGATCTTTAAAACATTTAAGTGTAGAACCATAAACTAACAAGTTTAGATTCTTGTTCTTGGTTCTTCATCAAACAAGAGATGGAAGTAACCAAGATTACATGAAGATACAAGCTAGTTAACTTGATCTTTAACAACAAACAACAACTAGTGAATGGATGATGATGGTTTCGCTTTTTCAAAGAAAGAAAAGAAGAAAATAAAAAATTTTACTTACAAGTTTTAGAGAGAAAGTTGAGAGGAAATGAAATGGTGTAAGTATGTGTGTGTAAATGAAGTAGGAACTAGTGTATAAGTATCAAAATAAAAGAAAAATGGATCTCTCCTCCCACCTTACTCAACCGTCGGTTTTAAAGGCTCTAAGGGGAAGGTCAATTGCTCACTTTCTTGTGTTGGGAGGTGGTGAAAGCTAGAAATGGATTAAAGTTAAGTTGCATGGGAGCTTGGTGCTAGCATGCTTGTGACAAGTCTCTTCATACTTAAGTTAATTAATCCAAGTTTAAGTCTTAATAAGTCATTAGCATAATAGTGGGCTAACTAGTCCATTAAGAAAGTAGGGTGGGCTTCCAAGTCCATTAACATGAGTCCATGTAAGTAAGCAACAATTAAATAAATAAAGCCCAAGTAATTAACTAGTAACATTAGTTAATTAAAAATGATTAATAATAATTAATCATGAATGTAAATAATATTCGAAAATATTATTCGTGAAAAGTGCGTGTGTCCCATAGACAAGTCGGGACATGTAAAGTCAAATACGGTAACAAGTAAATGTATAAAAATTCATTTATTATAACGCAAGCATTAATAATAAATATTATTAATAAAAGTTGGAAAAATCCAGGGTCGTTACAAAGTTGATGATTTAAAATCGACTCCCGCTTCCGAGGATTTACAAATCGTTTGACCATCAGCAAGGATCTAGCGTTTATTTGAAGATTGATTTAAGATTGGGATATCATCAGATGGGAGTTTATAAATGCAGACATAGATTCAATTGCATTGAGCTCAAATGAAAGGGTTTAATCCTTTAGGATTAGAACGTTGAATATAACTACGTATGAATTGGAATTCACAATTCGGGATGCCTAACTAAAAACTATAGTAGAGAAAAAATCTGAAGGAAAAAGTGATCGATAGAAACGTCATGACATGAATAGGATAAGAATGGCATAATTAACCTCGAGCCGTAAGTAAGATGAATTTATAAAAATATTATCTTCTATTACGTAACCATGGTGGATTCACATTCCAATGGGTCATATGGAGTGATGTTGGAGAGAATGTATGGTCTAGGGTAATATTATGAGGCCTGATCAATGTGATTATACTAAAGTAAGTGATACAGAAGTCCCAACATTGTTTCATGAGAAGAAGAAAGCATGAATTAGCACACTATAATGACGCCTAGCTAACATTTTAATGCATGTAGTATTTTAGTTAACATAATATCATTGCATGCATTTGAAATCACATCACAGCATTTAATTTTGCATGGAAATGGTTAGCTTTTCTCATCTTTTTTACTTCCATTCACACCACCATCATCATCATTTCACCAAGTCACCATTTTTTTTACTTGCATCTTTTCTCTCAATCTTCATCTTGTTCTTCAAGATCTTCATACCTTCAATCATCATCTTCATACTTCCATAGAACATTGTAAGTAAATTATCTTTATTCATACTTTCATTCATTAAATTTTCCAAGTCTTCATCTTCTAGATTCAAGATGGGTTAAAGTCAAAAATAGGCTACAAACTTACACAAATGTACTGATGTCGCCCACAAACTCATTTTCGTCCTACTGTCACCTAAAAACTTATAAAAAATGTGTTGATATTGCCCACTATACTTTTTTCCTGTAACGAAAACAATTGATGACGTGACTTCTAGGTAGTCATGACATGTCGATGATACATCGAAACAGAAACTGAAAGTATATGGGTGACATCTGAACATAACTGAAAGTATATGAGCGACATCGGGACATATAAAATGAAAAAAAATAAGTTAAATAATTAAGTTTAGCGGTTCAGCAGGTAACCCGTAACAAAATGTTAATATTGGTACATTTTTTATAAGTTTGTAGGCGACAGTAGGATGGAAATGGGTTTGTGGGTGACATCGGTACATTTGTATAAGTTTTTAGCCTATTTTTAGCTTTAACACATTCAAGATGTACAAGCTAGAATATAGTGTCTTGTACACCATGACTATTCAAAAGAGCTATTCTTGATCTAGCAAGATGAGGCTGTAAACATGAACTAAAATATGTAATATAACTCTTATATAAGTTATCTTGAAGATTTAGACACATAAAAGTAAGAAGATTTGGCTAAAACACATAGAAACACCAATAACATAAATCTGTCCGAATGAACTTTCATAAGATCATGACTAAAACCAACTTAGACTTTGATTCTGGACTTAATACTTTTACCACATGTTCTTTACATGTTTTGAACTATCAGTTAATTTTTCATAATTTTCTAGAAAATAAAAAGGTATTTTTCTTTTTTATTTGGTCACTGCATGTCAGTTTTTAGCTAATCTAACCTATGTCCAAATAATCATGTATAAGTCTAAAACGAAGATAATTCTGGAAATATGAGTTTGTGTTTTGGAAACGAGATTAAAAAAGGAGTCATTTACAATTTGAACCACCTAAATCCATGTAGTAACCATTGAGATATGGTCACCACAAGTTGACATGAGGTTTCGTTGTAGTTAAATTTTGGTCAAGAATGCCACTTTTAAAATCTATGTTAAAGAAGACCTTGCGATGATTCCTAAACTAACTAACCTAGGTAAATTGTTTTGGATTTTATCTGTTGGCTTGGACACCGCTACTGACAATACGAACACTTGATTATTTGATTGTGAGTTTTCATAGTTCCCTTTTTCAATGTTTTGGGCTGCGAATATATGCTTACCTTTTTTTCCTAAAGTTTATGCTTACTATATGCTTTATGTTTTTCAAAGTTTGTTATAAGTGAGTTTCATAGCTCATTTTGACTCGTTTATAATTGTTTTGCGGTGAGAATACATGCTTGATGTTTTATTACATGCTTTTCGTTATCAAACATGTTTACTGTTTTACTACATGCTTTATGCTTTTCAAAAGCGGTTTCATGTTTTAATACAAATTATGTATTTCAAAGCTTGATATAAGTGAACTTTGTGGTTTCTTTTAAGCACTTTGTATCTTGGAATGAGAATTATGTTTCTCTTATGATTTACGCTGTGGACATGAGTAACTAAACTATATTCTATGGAGTAACTTTTATAATCCACTAAAATCCCGATTCCAATATTGTTAATTACTGGATTATGGTAAACGCGAATAATGTGGATAGATCTATTTGGGATTGACATCCACATCCGGACAAAGTAGTTAAACTAATCGGATGCTCAGACTTCGTTATGGGTCACTTTGGATTATGAGTGACTAGGCTTTTCGAGTAAGGATACTTATGTATCCAATTGGTTAAGCTCAATATTGGGAGCTCTTGTATATGAAATATATGTTAAAGTGTTTTCAAACAAACTTGATAACCGTTTGGAAACTAGCTTCAAACATGAAATGTTATTATATTATGAAATCTAGTGGTCCACAAAACTATTTGATAACGGTGAAAACTTATGGTCCGTGCAACTGTATATAAACTTGAAATTTTGTGAACTGTGAAACAATTTATAAACTTGAGATCTTGTTATTCGTGTTACTGTCAAGCTATTTATGAACTGGAACATTATATGTTACTATTTTAAACAATCCTTATGACATATTACGATTTGATATAAACTATAAACTTTGTGGTTTAATTATTTTACATGTCTTACTAAAATCTATGAACTTACCAACGTTATATTGCCCGTCTGTTTATGCATGTATTCTCAGGTATTTAAAACCTCGCTTCCGCATTCTGGCTAAAGACATGGATAATCAGATCATGGTAGTTAGTCAACTTGACCAACCAATGTATGAATGTTGTTGGGACCCACGAATCATGACATGTCCCGAAGGCATCGGGCATGGTCGTGACACATTGGTTATTGTACTGACATATATTGCAATTGACGTATGCATACATCATGAGAAGTTTACTGTGTGACAATAACAAGGGCTATCAGTACAACTCTAGCTTGATCAGCTAGTAGTTGCAAACCTGGCAGGGTCAACGATCCTTGATATCGACCAAAAAGTCACATTTTTACCCCGGATATTATGCCCTAAAACAATAAAGTTCAAAACTTTATCGGAAAAATAATCGTTTTTTCGGTTAAATTTATAGATTAAGTAATTATGAAGGCGATGCAAAAGAATCAAGCAAAAATGGAGCTAAAACGAATATTCTAGAGCAAAAACGGTGAAAGACAAGTTACGACCCAGGAAATCAAGTTACGATCCCGGAAAAACAAAAGACCAGGGCAGCCTTACGGCTTGCCATCCGGCTTGCCATACGGCTTTCCACCAAGGGATATGGCCTGCCATGCATCCGGGCACAACAAACGGGCTGCCAAGTCATATGGGTAGGCCATACGGCTTGCCATACGGCCAGCCAGCCGTATGACAGCTGGAACTTTGCCTATTTAAGGAGCTTTTTCCATTCATTTTTACACACACTCAATTTGTAATTCAAATTAGATTTTCAAGTATTTTAGTTAGTTTTTAGTAGTAGCTAGCTTAGCTTTTATTTTTCGGAGGATATCCCGGCGAGTCCCTGCGATCTCGGGCAGATATCTTTAGCCTTTTCAGGTTTTTATCCGAAATGCTTGTCTATTCAATTAAACATGTATTGTCATCATTTATGTTTAATAATGCGTTCCAATATTGCCATGTTAGCTTAATTAATCTGTATGTTACCATGATAGAAGTTTGGGTTAGCGTAATTATGTTAAATTAGTACGCTTACTATTGTTATGTTGAATTTGTGACCCCGATAGATTTGTATGCTAGCATCTTAAGGATTGATCAACCTAGGTTGTGATCAAGACTTGTCCACCTATATGAACTTAGCTACTTCATAGGATTAAGACCCTTGGTTATACTGTACCTGAAGATTCTATGAACTCGGTATGGCCGGAGTTCCCGAGAGGCATCTAATGCGCTTTCAGGACACGAAACTTATGAATTGATACATGAATGACCTAGTATATCTATTGATTGTTCCAAAGAGACCTCTTAGGAGCTGTTAAGATCTAGTTAGTACCTTAACTGTGTGACCCAAACCTACTGCATGTTCTTGTTTGATTGTTGCCCTAAGATTAAGTCATATCAACTGTTTAGGTATCTATTAGGTTTCTAACTGCTTTACTTTCAGTATATCAACTGTAATGTTGTATAATCTTTAGATTGGTATGATCTCATTAGTATGATGAAATAGTTGTTAGTTTACATTAATGTTTTGTCAACTTGACCCGACGGACTCCTTCCTTTTGTGATAAGTGTTCACTCAACACGGCACGTTGTTATTCGGTTATCCAAACTGATAACGAGGGTTAGGATTAGAACTCAACTCACTAATAAACCTAGTACTTTACTAAGGATAACCTCCGAGGTATAGTTACCTTTCAATTATACAACAAAGTAACATACTTTTCACTACTCAACGAGAACTCCAAGAGTCTAGAGATAAGTAGGTCTATGTAATTGGCTCATCCAACCAGATCTACACCGTTCTAATCACATCTTTAACATAAACATAATTACCTTTCCCTAGCCCAAACTCATATCTTGGTCAACATTTCCCTGATCTGCATACTCCGAATATCCCTCCATCACCTTTACTTTTCTGCAATTAGAATTATTAGCTTAAAACCAACTACTATCTTTTATCTAGGTAATCTAAACCAAAGACAGTTATCCACTTGATCTTCAATTCGTTAAACCATTCAAAAATACGACCCTAGGTTAACTTACACCTTCTACCTTAGAAAGTTAAAAGTAAATTTAAGCCCCGCAAAATATAAATAATAAACCACTGTTCCCCCTCTCGAATAGCTGATTCTGACGCCTTGCGGCCTAACGATACCGCATAAACAAAACCATTTTTGGTCATATCAATCCTCTTGTGTTTATAGTGTTATGTTTTTCCGTTAGTACTATGAGAGTGAATAGATGTGGAGCTATTGATACCATTAGTGAATAGTTGTGTATCGCTATTGATATCTTTATTGTATAGTTGTGTAAGGCTATGTTAGTCTAGTGCCCTTGGTGCCTTTAGTGAATAGCTAGTTGACGTTATTGCTACGCTGTTAGTTGAATCATTGCCTAGCTCTGTATGTTATAGATGAGTAATGCTATAATATGTGATAACTGAGTAACGCTATGTCCCTAAGCCCGTGGCCAGATGCTTGATCCTTAAAAGCTAGGCTTGATACTTTATAGTAATATCTATTGGGATATCTCATTCACTTTGTATTGTGCTAACCCCCCACATTTTCTCCCCTGCAGGTTATATTGCTTTGCATGCTAGGGATGGGAGAAGTTAGTCGTGCTTTGGTTGTGTTTGACACAATGAAGAACTCTGATGTTTGCTATAACTATGTATAACTGTTTTGAAAAGTAACACTAGTTGAAATGTAATGTATAGTAATATATATGTTTAATATATGCTCTTAACCATGATTTGATAAAATGATATTCCCCAGTATATAAAAAAATACGGTGTTACAGATGGTGTCTTTATTAGAATGCACTAAGGCCTCTGATTGCAATAAAGAATTTATTACCAACTGCACCATCAATTGCAAAGTGTTTGAATCCCATATATGAAGTAAACCTCCAGAATTTCCATCTGCTTCTTTCCGTATGTAACCAAATTCATTATAAACCCGCAGTTTTCAAATCCAATTATCATCTTCCAGTCTACATTAGTCTCCAGCAAGGCAAGTAAGGACAGTTTTTCCTCGAAGAATATTTTTTGACCTATCTAAAAGAACCATCTTTCTCGAATCCACGTATGTTTAAGGAAATCATCTTCATATTAGATAGACAAAAAACAAAACAAGATACAGACTTACTGGCATTTGTGGGACTGGTTATTGTCAGACCACTTCAATCCGAGTTTCTTAACATACTCGAACACCTTGCTACTGTTTACTGATCTCAAATGGCCAGTTGAATTTACCTTTGTATTTTTGTTTGACGTTTGTTTGATCTCGAATGGCCTGTTAACTTGAATTTAAATTTATGTGGAAGATGATTTTAAACATAACGTTTTCCATTGAATTTTCATGGAATGTTTTATGATATCTATGCAAATATAGTACTCCCTCCGTCCCACTTCAAATGTCCACCTTTCCATTTTTGGTTGTCCCATATCAAATGTCCACTTTGGATTTCAACCAATAAGAAGAGGTTATTCCGGAGAGAGAAGATTTCTGATTGGTGAAAAATAGAGTTAGTGGGATTTTCTAAAACTGTGTGCAAAAAGTAAGTGGATACTTGTAATGGGACGGAGGTAGTAATAAACATTCCACTGAATGTTCACGTTAAAGACAATCTACATTTTCCCTTATATATTTTTAAAGTAAACACACACTTCTATCACGAACTTTTATAATAGTCAACCCTTATAATCAACCTTATGATTTGAACCCACAATTTCAAACTTCATGAGTTACCTCGATAGTGCTAAGTCAATGATCTCAAATTTAATTTAAACTTTTAAAAAAAAAATCAATATATGAAAATCTCAAGTCATTGCAATCTCTTTCCTTGAAATAATATTGTATGTATTTTAGTTAATTAGTGAAAAGCTTTTTCTTTATGGTCCAAGAGCTTTATTTAATTTTAATAAAGATTTACAAGAAAAACTTTAGAAAAAAGTGTACATTGATGTTATCGTTAAGCTCGGAATCCTAAACATATCCAATGTTTTTAAGATCTAGTGCAAGATCCTGATCGTTTTCGTGAGTAAAATTGTAAAATGTTGTCAACATTAAGCATATTGGGTTATAAGGACGTCTTAGAGGGTGTGCGAGTATGTACAAATACACATGACCCAAAATTTTGTAAGGGCCCAAAATTTTTTAATAGCCCATATATAATTATTTTATTAATGAAAAGGAAAAAAAAAACTTCAACTTTTAAAATAGTTTTGTGTGTTATAATAATAATAATAATATAGATATGGATAGTCAATTTTGGTGTATACATATAGTCAATTTTGGTACACAAAGTATGTATTTTTATATTGAGATTTTAGGCTATAAATACTCATGAATGCAAGCATTAAACTTGCACCATTTCTCACACTTACAAAGTGTTTCTTTCTTTCTCTCCATTATCATCTTTGTTCTTACACTTCATTATTAGTATTCTAAATCAAGAATCAAATCACTAAAGGTAGTTATAAGCCTACTGAATTATAACATCAAGAATCAAACCACTAAAGGTAGTTATAAGCCTACTGAATTATAACATCAAGAATCAAACCACTAAAGGTAGTTATAAGCCTACTGAATTATAACACGTTATCAGCACGATAATCTTAATACTAAATATGGTTGGCTCTGCCACCAAAATGATATATGGTCGGTTATACCACCAAAATGATATATGGTCGGTTATACCACCAAAATGATATATGGTCGGTTATACCACCAGAATGATATAGGTCGGTTATACCACCTGAAAAAATATATGGTCGACACTGTCGCCAAATTTTCATTTATGTTTACTAATATTTATATTTTTGTTATATAACATTTATTTATGATTACTTACACATGGTCGACACTGTCACCTACTTATCATTTATGTTATATTAAATTTATGTTTAATGTTTATATACTTATGAATATAAATTGACTCTAATTTATCATGATGTTTGTTTTAATTTTTGATAATAGAAAATGTCGAATCTGGAAAAGCTTAAATTTACTCCTTTAGAATCAACTGGAAACAACTACATGCCATGGGTTATAAAAGTAAAAATGCATCTTAAATCAATGGGCATTCTTGAAACCATAAATGAAAACAACACTTGTTCTGAAAAAGAACAAGCTACGGCATGTTGCTTTATTCATCAACATATTGATGAATGCTTACAAAATAATTATGTGACTGTAGAAGATCCCCATGTTTTATGGGAAGGTCTCAAAAGCAGATTCAATAATCAAAGAGAAATTTTACTTCCAGCTGCAATGGAACAATGGAGAACATTAAGGTTCCAAGACTTTAAGAAATTAAATGAATACAGCTCAGCTCTGTATAATACATGTTCACAACTTAAATTCTGTGGACATGAAATTAGTGATGCAGACATGATGGAGAAAACTTTCTCCACAATGAATGCTGCAAACATCACAGTGCAAAGAAATTTGAGAATGCTAAAGTTCAAAACATATCCTGAACTTAATTCATATCTCTTAGTTGCAGAGCAAAATGATGAGCTATTAATGAAAAATCAGCAATCCCGTCCTACTGGTACACTTGCAATCCCTGAAGCAAATACTGCAAATAATTATAAACAGGGACAAGGACGCGGGCAAGGTCGTGGTTATAATAACCATCACCATCATCATGCCAAAAGCCATAACTATGGTAGAAACCATCCTTATGGTAATGGTAATGGGCGTGGACGTGGTCGTGGTCGTGGCCGTGGTGGTCAAAGAAATAGTAATCCACAAAAATATAAATATCAACCACAAAACAAGCCCATTAAACAAGATGTTGAAGAAAATTCTTCTAAAAATTCTGAAGAATCTTGCTACAGATGTGGTAGAATGGGCCACTGGGCTAATACTTGCCGAACATCTAAACATCTTGTTAAGATGTATCAGGATTCGCTGAAAGGTAAAGAAAAGGAAGTAAATTTTGTGGATAATATTGATCCAACAGTCACTGAGAAACCATCTGATTTATATGAAGATTTCTTGAATGTTTAAGTTGTGTGTCTTTTGAAAAATAAACGATTTAATATCGTCTGTCTTTGTCATTATGTTTGCTAAATGTTTCAGTACTATCTATTTGCGTTTAAAATATTGTGTAATATTAATGTACTCACTATTTATTTCTTATATATGAAGTTCAATATGAATTTTGCTGGAATACAACATCAATCAAGTGGTGGAGATCTCTGTATAGCAGACAGTGGAACTACACACACTATACTTAAATCCGAGAAATATTTTATTGATCTAAAACCAACGGAAGGAACTATACATACAATATCAGGACCTGCTAACTTGATAAAAGGGATAGGAAAGGCAAATTTCATACTACCAAATGGTACAAAATTTTTAATAAATGATGCCTTATTTTCTCCCAAGTCAAGCAGAAATTTATTGAGTTTCTCCGACATATACCTTAACGGGTATGATTATCAGTCAGTGACAACAGAAAATGAGAAATATTTAAGTATCACTGACAAGAGTCATGTGGTTGAAAAACTGCCAAGACTTAGTTCTGGATTACATTATACACATATAAATGTACCAGAAATACATATGGTAGTTAACGAAAAATATATTGATCCTGGTGTATTCAGTTTATGGCATAACAGATTAGGCCATCCAGGATCAACAATGATGAAAAGGATTATTGAATGTACTCATGGACATCCACTAAAGGATAGAAAAATCCATCATGATACAATGGTTCCATGTACATCTTGCTCTCTTGGAAAATTGATAACTAGACCCTCACCACTTAAGGTTGAGAAAGAATCACCAATGTTTCTTGAAAGAATTCAAGGTGATATATGTGGACCAATTCATCCACCATGTGGACCATTTAGATATTTCATGGTTTTAATAGACGCATCTAGCAGATGGTCTCATGTTTGTCTGTTATCAAGCCGTAATGTGGCATTTGCAAAATTTCTTGCCCAAATTATTAAATTGAGAGCTCATTTTCCTGATTACACCATTAAAAGGGTGAGACTTGATAATGCTGGTGAATTTACATCTCAAGCATTTAATGACTATTGCATGTCTATAGGAATTGTTGTTGAACATTCTGTTGCTCATGTGCATACACAAAATGGTTTAGCCGAGTCATTGATTAAACGTTTACAGTTAATCGCTAGACCATTGATAATGAGAACAAAACTCCCTGTATCTATATGGGGTCATGCAATTTTACATGCTGCTGCATTGATTCGCATCAGACCAAGTGCAAGTCATAAATATTCCCCCCTACAACTTGCTTTTGGTCAAGAGCCAAATATTTCCCATCTTAGAACATTTGGTTGTGCAGTGTATGTTCCAATTGCGACACCACAACGTACAAAAATGGGTCCTCAAAGGAGGTTGGGAATATATGTTGGATATGAAACATCTTCAATATTAAGGTATATTGAACCTATGACAGGTGACGTTTTTACAGCACGTTTTGCTGATTGTCATTTTAATGAAACATTGTTCCCTAGATTAGGGGGAGAAATGAAAAATAAAGAAAATGATGTTTCATGGTGTGAACCTCAATTAAAGTATCTTGATCCTCGCACAAAAGAATGCGAGACAGAAGTTCAAAAGATAATGCATATACAAGAACTTGCAAATCAATTGCCTGATGCATTTACAGATACAAAAACGGTGACAAAATCATATATACCAGCAGTAAATACTCCAGCTCGAATTGAAATTCCAAAAGCTGGCAATAACGTCACTCATGAATCTTTGCCACGTCAGAAACGTGGAAGACCAATCGGTTCAAAGGATAAAAATCCTCGAAAAAGAAAATCAGCAGATAATGAAGTAAAAGAAAGTGTTCAAGAAGAACCACAAATCAGTACTCCTACTGCAGAGGAGATTGATGATGTCAATACAGAAATTGCAATCAATTATGCATATTCAAAAATATTATGGAACCGAAATGAAATGAAAAATCTTGATGAGAAATTTTCATTTAATGTTGCATATGACATCATGAATAATGATGATGATCCAGAACCAACATCTATGGTTGAATGTCAAAATAGACATGATTGGGCTCAATGGAAAGAAGCAATACGAGCTGAATTAGAATCACTCAATAAAAGAAAAGTTTTCGGATCCATCATTCTCACTCCTAAAGATGTGAAACCTGTAGGATACAGATGGATTTTTGTCCGAAAAAGAAATGAGAAAAATGAAGTTACAAGGTATAAAGCTAGACTTGTAGCTCAAGGTTTTTCTCAAAGACCGGGAATTGATTATGAAGAAACTTATTCTCCTGTTATGGATGCAATTACTTTTAGGTACTTAATCAGTCTGGCAGTTTCTAAAAATTTAGAAATGCATCTCATGGATGTTGTGACTGCTTATCTATATGGATCACTTGATAGTGATATATATATATGAAGATACCTGAAGGATTTAAGGTACCAGAAGCATCAAATGCAAAACCCAAAGAAATGTATTCGATTAAATTACAAAGATCTTTATATGGGTTAAAACAATCGGGACGTATGTGGTATAACCGATTAAGTGATTACTTGATAAGCAAAGGGTATACAAATAATCTTACTTGCCCTTGTGTTTTCATTAAGAAAACAACATCCGGATATGTGATCATAGCTGTTTATGTTGATGATCTTAACATCATAGGTACAAATAAAGAGATCCATGAAGCCATTCAACTTCTAAAGAAAGAATTTGAAATGAAAGATCTCGGAAAAACCAAGTATTGCCTTGGTTTACAAATTGAGCATATGCCTAATGGTTTACTTGTACATCAAACAACATATACTGAAAAGATTTTGAAACGTTTCAATATGGACAAGGCAAAACCATTAAGTACTCCTATGGTTGTTAGATCACTCAATGTTGAAGCTGATCCATTTCGTCCATGTGAAGATCAAGAAGACATTCTTGGACCAGAAGTACCATATCTTAGTGCAATTGGAGCTCTTATGTATCTTACAAATTGTACAAGACCTGACATTTCTTTTGCAGTTAATTTGTTGGCAAGGTTCAGCTCTGCTCCTACCAAAAGACACTGGAATGGGATCAAACACATATTTCGATACCTTCGAGGAACTACTGATTTAGGATTATTTTATTCTAACGAATCAAAACAAGATTTGGTTGGTTATGCAGATGCAGGTTATTTATCTGATCCACATAAAGCTAAATCTCAAACTGGATATGTATTCCTAAATGGAGGTACTGCAATATCATGGCGTTCTCAAAAACAAACACTTGTTGCTACATCGTCAAATCATGCCGAAGTGATTGCATTACATGAAGCTACTCGAGAATGTTTTTGGTTGAGATCAATGACACAACTCATTACTGATTCTTGTGGACTAGAACGCGATAAAAGTCCAACAACTATCTATGAAGATAATGCAGCTTGCATAGCACAGATGAAAGAAGGGTATATCAAAAGTGACCGAACAAAACACATACCACCTAGATTCTTCTCATACACTCAAAATCTCATTAAGGACAACCAGATTGAAATGAGATATGTGCAATCTAGCAAAAACTCTGCTGATCTTTTCACGAAAGCACTTCCAACTGCTATTTTCAGAACACACGTTCATAACATTGGCATGAGACATGTTCAAAAGATGTAACAGCTGAAGCGATGTCTACTTGAGGGGGAGTCAACTCCATGCTGCACTCTTTTTCCCTTAGCTAAAGTTTTTTCCCACTGGGTTTTCTTTAGCAAGGTTTTTAACGAGGCAGTAATTTATAGTTGATCTTCAACAAAATAAAATTGCTATCCAAGGGGGAGTGTTATAATAATAATAATAATATAGATATGGATAGTCAATTTTGGTGTATACATATAGTCAATTTTGGTACACAAAGTATGTATTTTTATATTGAGATTTTAGGCTATAAATACTCATGAATGCAAGCATTAAACTTGCACCATTTCTCACACTTACAAAGTGTTTCTTTCTTTCTCTCCATTATCATCTTTGTTCTTACACTTCATTATTAGTATTCTAAATCAAGAATCAAATCACTAAAGGTAGTTATAAGCCTACTGAATTATAACATCAAGAATCAAACCACTAAAGGTAGTTATAAGCCTACTGAATTATAACATCAAGAATCAAACCACTAAAGGTAGTTATAAGCCTACTGAATTATAACATTGTGTAATTAAAAAAAAAAGAGATCAACTCAAAGATTCCAAAGACACAAAAGATGTGTGCACATCTCGTTAATTGAAGATAAAATAAGTTTTAACTCTCTTCAATGACCATTTAATAATATAATTAAGAGTCGTAACGTATTGACGTTAATAACTATTGATAGTGATATAGTGGGGGTATTGCTAGAAAGTGTGTTTCAACAACATTGCTTAAAAATGTTAAGAGTATCGTTTTATAATGCGATTACAATGGGAATAAAACGCTTGATGCGGTTTTTTTGAAAATTTTTATTTGTTGATTACATTCACTAAAAGAGGAATATTCATTTGAATCCATAAATTAAGTTGAGATCTAGGGGACCAATGAGAACGCGACATGTGGCGCGAAAATCACATGTGATTGAAAAAAAATTCAAAAATTTTTTTTTCAAATTATTTTTTTCGAAGTTTTTTTTTCAATTATTTTTTACAATCACATGTGATTTACCTACACAATCACATGTGATTGAATTGTACAATCACATGTGATTTGAATTGACATGTATAATCACATGTGATTGGGTTTATAATCACATGTGATTGACATGCAGAATCACATGTGATTGAAAAAAAAAATTCGAAATAAAAAAGTTTGAAAATAAAATTTCGAATTTTTTTTTTTGAATTTTTTTTAATCAAATGTGATTTTCGCGTCACGTGTCACGCTCTTATTGGTCCCTTGAATTTCAAGCAAATTAATGGATGTAAGTGATTACAACTCTTCACTAATATTAAAATTTTGTGTATTGAAAACTTTTATTATTATAAGAGCACTAGGAGTCGTTATTTTTTCAGCGTTAATGATTTAACACTGGGGACACTGAAGCCAACGACTCCCCTCCGGTGTTAAATCGGTGTTAAATCTTTCACCGTTAGCCTGGTAATGCTGTGTTTCTTTTTTTCTTTCTTTTTTTCCTTCTTTTTCTTAAATAATATTATTAAAAGTGTTAAAAAATAATTAAATAATAACTTAGCACTGAGATTTAACACTGAACGATTTTCCCCGTTTTGACCTCAGTGTTAAATCCCAGTGTTAAGCTCACTAAGATTTAACACTGAACGACTCCTAGTGCTATAAGGGTCCATTATATATTTTGAACATGGCCTTCTAAATTCATAACACGGCCCTGTTGGGTTAAATACGATCAATCAAGTTGGACAATATTGACTAGTCTCGGAGTAATTATCGACTTGGTCGATTGAAGTCCCGACTGACTATTCGCCACTAGCGACTTTTACAATTCATCATCTTAACTTACTATTAATCGTTAAGTAAGTTAACAACAAAAGTAGATAGACATTGTTGAAAGTTGTACAGAAAACTCATTCATGAAAACATCGTTGGATATGTTTAATTAAAAACCTACGTTTTTGCCAAGTTTTATATATCTTCTTTCAGTTCTCGAGTATAGGTCGTAAAGCGTGCATACTTTATCTTTAAATTGTTGTATTTCTTATCTCTATTCTCTCCAATATCCAAATACATCAACCACCTGCAATAACAGTAGAAATAGTTAAAATAACTTAACATAACGAGGCTTTGTAAACTAAAATCGTAATTCGTAACCATCTCTCAACCAATTCATCATGTTTACATAACTTGTTCATAATTTTACAATCGTTCTATCCATTCTCCGCCGGCAAAACCATCATACTTCACCCTTCCTAAAAGGGTTCTAGATCTAGATCTCCAATTTACCTCTAATTTACCTCCATTCCGTTGTACTTGCTCACCCAATTTCACCTCCAATTTACCATTCTTGACGTTCTAGATCTCTTCAGCAATTAATTTCATCTGGAATTATTGGGGTTTTTGTTATGCACGCAATGTGTTTGTTTAAATGCCTGAATGAGATATGGCCGAAGATGATGTAATCCCTATGTCGAAGCCAAATGGCTTTTCGCCTACAAAGTCGAGTGATAGTTGTGTTACATCGTTTTTGATTTTCAACTTTCCGGATTCTTGGTCTCGTGATGATTGTCGGAGAGTTTTCGAGAATTATGGGGCTCTCAAAGACGTATACTTTGCTCGGAAGAGATTGTCGAGCGGGCAACGCTTCGGGTACGTCCGATTCGATGGCATTTCCGACATCGATTCCTTCACGAAAGTTTTAAACAACATACATGTCAACGGGAGGTGGATTCGTGCCTATAAAGCTTTAGAGAGAAATGTGACCAAATGAGTACTTAATAAAGGCCGTGTTTCTAACCTGCTGATGTTTATGGTCGTGCTCCCAATCTAAATGTCAATGATTATGATGAATTTCCACATGCTCCTTGGAGTCGTGCTTCATCAAACCCGTCAAATCCAATTAGTAGGGAAGGTAAATCCTTCGCAGATTCTGTTGTTGGGTCTAACCAACAACCCAATGTGTCTCAGCATAATAATTCAAATCGTATCGAGATAAAAGTCGGAGGTAAATGGATCGATTTTGATCTTCCGGAATCGGTGAGCAATCATAATCTTGTTTTTAGTTTTAACAAGGATCGGATTTCGTGGTCTCTAATCGAAGTTAATAAGTTCCGATTCGAAGATGCTGATAGTGGGATTCAATCGAAGCAGGCCAAGGGTTATAATTTGGGTGATAATAAATCGTCAGATATGGATTCAGTTTCGTCACGTGAGCTTAATGTAACGTCAGAGGGGGATGTGCATTGTGAAGAAGTTAAGATGGAAGTTCACGGTGATAATCTTACTTTGAATGTCGATGCTGTCGTTGATGATGAGGTTGAAGAGGGAGAGATCACGACGGTTGATTTTGGTGATAACGTAGTTCCGCCACAATCCGACGACCCTCTAGCCTCGACATCCACACCGGATGTCAAATTAGGCGGCGACTCACTGCCCAAAAATTTACAGTCGCCGATGTCTTCTGATGCAATTTCCAATGTTGATGGTGCTGTGTTCGAGGAAAGCAAGGGCACGCGTGTGCCTGTTTATCCGATTCCCCATTCGTGCAGTTCCTAAAATCAACATCAAACTGGGTCAGTTCCTCATACTGGGTCAGTTCCTCATGTTGGGCCAGACTCTTCAAGTGAATTTGCTATGGATAATCAGGCCATAAGCTGGCTGGACCTAGGCTTAGATGAACTTGACGTGGGTGACCGTAGCCCAATAGGAAATGTTCATGCCGAGTTGCAGGATGTACCCCTCTGTCCTGCTTTTACCGCGGTAGCTCGGTTTCGTGTTAAAAGGAAAAAAGCTCCTCCTTTGATCAAAAGTCATTTTATTAAACATATGTGGGGTAGGAATAATATGAAGCGTAACCGACGTCGAGATAATTTTCGGTGGCACGATAGATATTTTATCGAGAATGTGATGAATGACTCGGAAGAGGATATTGGTTGTTGTTCGTGTTGCTCTTCTTGCGCGTCATCGGACTCGGAAGCATAGTTTTTTAGTTGTCGTGTCGTGTCCTCGTGATTGTGTGTCTTTTTTAGTTTCGTGCCTTTGTGTGTGTGTGCGTCCTTTTTATGCGGTTGTGTGTTGTTCGTGTAATTGTCTAGCTCCTTGCTAGTCTTTTTTCGTGTACTGTTTTATTCTTAATAATAAAATCTGCTTGTCTTTCATAAAAAATACTTTATCTTTAAATTTCATATGATGTTTATAAGGAAATATTATTTTATATAATATGTGATTTTTGATTATAGGTCACACTAAGGATCTTCGGCTAACCGATTCCATTGTTATATAGCACACAAAAAACAAAATACTACTCGTAGTAGTTTTTCCTTCACTCAATTGCAGGTTATAATCTTGATAAAAATTGGTAGAAATTTTTTGGAAAAAATATTATATATCCTTTTTATAGGGATAAAGAAAGTGAAGCATGAATTTCATGCCTCCTACAAACCATCTACTTTGATGCCTACAAAACTCACTACATTGTTACAAACACTCCGACAATCTCACTTTCACCAAATATTAAACCTCCCACTCATAATATTTGAAATAATTGCTTTGTTAGTATTATGTATATGTATATAATTTATAATTTATGGGCATATTAAAGAAAATGAAGGTGTTAAATGTTTAAGAGAGTATTTTCTGAATGGGCAGCAAAAATTTCTAAACTCTTCATCATTATTTTCTCATTTAGATGTTAGTAATAAACATACTCAATATTGAATGGTTCAACATTCAATGTTGAACCATTCAATAACGATGTAATTAAACGCACTCCAATTTAAGGAGATAAATCATATATGAAGTTAGGTCGTTCTTAATATGATTACCTCTTAATCAAATGATCAAGCACCAAATGTTGAACCATCTAGCATTCAGCGTATTTGTTTATGGAATGTGAATGACAAATGATGCTTCAAGACAAAAAAAAAAGTGTGATAAATTATTCAGAGTTAAATACTCTCTTTACCATTTAGCACATATGTATCTAGGGATGACAATTGTCACCCGATCCACTGGATATCCACCCAATTTAATTATTCGATTTATAATGGATATGAATGATTTAAATGGATATGGATACAGATATGGATAAACCTAAATGAATATGAATATGGATGAAAAATTTACATACATAGATATATCCATTAACACCCGAAATACACATAAAATACTTAAATATAGATATATTCATAGACAATAGCTATTACAAATGTATTTATCATTGCACATACATTTTGCTTGTAACCATATAATGAACTCACTATGAATTCTCACAATAAAACGTGTGTATCTAACTTATCAAACATACAAATTTACATTTAATTTGTCATAATCTACGTTTAATATTAAATTTAATAATTTGTGTTATATCTTCGAGAAAATTACATGTTTAGGTGGAAGAATTTTAATCTATGTCACATTATATTACGTTCCTGTTTTCGTTACATATAAAAAAAATATTATAACATTTATTGAATATCCTTCAATGGATATCTATTAACCCGCTTAATCTGTCGAATATGTATATGAATGAATGAACAATAAATTAAATCGATATGAATATGGACGAACAAAACTTAAATGAATATGAATATGAATATTGCCTCTCTCGATCTATATCTGATCCATTGCCTTATTTGTATCCTATAATTTTTTTTTTTTGGAACGGCATTTATATTAGAAGAAACAAACGAAACAAATACAAGGGAGGAACTAGCAAGACGCTAGAGCCAAAAAAAAAGGAAAAAACAAAGTAGAAAATTACATAGGATTAAAAAGCCACGTGTTCCAATCGGGAGCGTTCTTGCTTCTAGAATTCAACCAAGAAAAAGCAACTAATCTAACACAATCGAATAAGTCGCATATCTTAATTTCCCGCTTGCCATGAACAATATCATTTCTCAATCTCCAAATCCACCATAAGGACGCGGTGATAATACAGTAGAGTCTATTCTTTTGAGAATGAGAGTTAAACGCATCTTCCGCCCATGTGAATAAGTCGTCGGTGGAATCAAATGAGGGCCACATGACGCCAACCCACAAACAAATACGACTCCAAAGATTAACCGTTGTGTTGCAATGAAGAAAAATATGATCTCGAGATTCACCTCCTATACTACATAATGGGCATAGAATGGAGCTAATGTCAAGACCTTTAAAAGCAAGGTTAACCTTCGTGGGGAGTCTATCATTAAGAAGACGCCAAACAAAAATATTAACCTTGATGGGAATCGTTTTGTGCCATCTGGTGGTGCGGATACTTGAGGGCAAATAATAATCATCCAATAATTTGCGCGTTTCATTAACCGTAAAGAAGCCATCAGTTTGTAGATTCCACGTCCACTGGTCATTACAATCGTTTAACACTACGTGCTGTACATCGTCAATTAATTGTTGCAAGTTCGCTGAGCCAGCCGGAAGCCGAATCCAATGCCAACGCCGATCAGCATTACCGATACGATCACTCACAAGACAATTTTGGTCAACCTCTAGACGAAACAATCTGTTATATTTATTTGATAAAATGCAATTGCCCAACCATCGGTCCTTCCAAAATCGTATTAAATTACCGTTACCCAGTTTAAGAGAAAGAGACCTGTCTGGGATCACATTCAAAATTTGTTGCGAGGAAGAAATTTTGACAATGTCGTGCCACTTACCTTTCGTTTTACAACCCATCGATTCAAAGCCAGCGTGGTCACCATGGGTAGCTTTTAGGAGACTAACCCATAGAGAATTGGGTTGATTAACCAGACGCCATCTCCACTTTAGAAGAAGTGCCAAGTTAAAGGACTTGATACTACCAATGCCGATCCCCCATTTATCAAGAGAAGCACACACTTGATTCCAAGAAACCCATGACATTTTTCTGTTTTGTAAAGTACCGCCCCAAAAAAATTTAGAACGAAGACTTTCAATCTCTTGGATCACTGATTCTGGGGCTTTAAACAAAGAAAAGAAGTATATCCCGAGGCTACCAAGAACAGCTCTGATTAACGTGAATCTGCCACTGATTGAAAGAAGATTGGCGGACCATGACGAGAGCTTCGATTTGAATTTACCTATTAATGGATGCCATGGAGCTAGTCTTTTCATGCTACACCCAATTGGAAATCCAAGAAATTTAAATGGAAGAGTACCCGCTTCACATCCAGAACTAACGGCCATTTGAGCAACATCCAATTCATCAACTCCGATTCCGTAAAGATTAGATTTACCAAGGTTGATGCGTAGGCCAGAAAGTTTGTGAAATTTATCAAGAACACTTAGAATATTACCAAAATCATGTGAACTCCATTCGGTTACAATTGCAACATCATCTGCAAAAAGAAAGTGTGATATACTGAAGGTATTGATAGACGCACCTTTTATCAGATTGTTGGCTATAGCATGGTTAAGAAATAAGTGTAGAGCTTCCATTACAATAATGAACAAGAAAGGAGATAGCGGGTCGCCTTGTCTCAGGCCACATTTAATCGAAAACTCAGATGTAGGGCTCCCATTCACGAGAATAGATGTTCTTGCAGAAGAGAGGCAGGCATGAATCCACTTGCACCACTTAGTTCCAAACCCAATATGTTTTAACATATGATCTAAGAACCTCCAATCAACCGAGTCGAAGGCTTTTTCGAAGTCTACTTTAAAAATTAAAAGTTTTTTCTTTTTATTCTTAAACCAGCCGATAATCTCACTAAGAATTAAAGGACCGTCCAAGATTTGACATCCCTTAATGAAAGCGGTATGCTCTTTACTGATAATTTGATCAATCACACTCGACAACCGGTTCGCCAACAATTTAGCAATGATCTTATATGTGGAGCCAATGAGTGAAATAGGCCAGTTATCTTTAACGTGAACCGGGTTTGTAACCTTAGGAATCAAGGTAATGAAAGAAGAATTGGATCCAGTAGGCATGATTCCCGAATCCATGAAACTGGATACGAAACTAAACAAGTCATTCTTCAACAAATCCCAAAAACGCTTGATGAAGCAAAAAGAGAAGCCATCGGGACCCGGAGATTTATCATTGCCACAATTCCAGACAGCATCTTTTAACTCCTCCATAGAGAGGGCACGCTCTAAGTAGGATGCATCGGCTGTGTTGAGTTTATTAAAACATTCATGAATGGAGAAAGGTAGGGGCTGAACACACTGTTGGAATTTATCTTTAAAAAAGGAAAGAAAGGAATCCTTTACGTCAGAAGGAGCGGTAATCCAATCGCCATTAACCAACACTCCTTGAATTGCTTGGTAATTGCGTTTACGTTTGAGAAGATTATGAAAGAAACCCGAATTCTCATCGCCATCTAAATCCCATTTAAATCTAGCTTTTTGAGATATATCAGATTCATGGAGTTTAGTAATATCAAGACGCTCCTTAAGTAACAAAAGACGATTGTTTTTTTCAGTATCATTCGCAATACCATTATCAATTTTTGCTTCAATGACATTGATTTGATGCGAAATTTCAGCGAGTCTAGAGCGTTCCTCGCTACGTTGCAAGTTAATCCACTCTTTAATGTGTTGCTTCAATAATCTGAGTTTAATATGGATGGGCATGTTATGGAATTCTGAATACTTGAGATTAACCAATTCAATCAAGCCATTTCGAGATAACCAGGACTTAAAAATTTTGAATGGAATTGGGCCGTAATCAAGACTTTGTTGATGAAATAAAATGGGGTGATGGTCTGACCATTTTTTGTCTAAAACCGTGACTAGGGCATTAGGAAGCGCAGCAAGCCCGTTTTCGGAAACAAGGAAACGGTCAATTTTACTTAACTTTGAACCCGCTTTGTTCATATACGTAAAAGCTCTTCCGCCCATTGGTAAGTCGATAAGATGAGCATTATCGATGAAGTTATTAAAAGCTTCAGCATCTGAAGCGTTAAAAACTGATCCCAATCTCTCCTCTTCAAACCTAACATCATTAAAGTCACCAAAAACAATAAACATACCGCGATTTTCATGTATAAAGGTGTTGATCTGTGCCCACACGGAAGCTTTCAAATTTGAATTATGAGGACCATAAACATTTATCATGTAAAAAACACCATCAAAGTTTCTCCAAACCCCTTTGACAATGAGGTAGTTTTTGTAACATCCTCAATCGGGTCTAGATGTAAGATTACTAGATTGCCCTTAAGTTAGTATTGTGTTACTATGTGCTTTTATTTTTATTTAATATTTATTATTAAATAATGATGTGGTTAGGACCAGTTTGTGACAAGAATCACAGAACAGGTTTGTTTATCTAATTTGGACTTCGTTTGGGTTGCCAAATGATGTACAAAAGATATCAGATAACTGATAAATACCCGTGTGTCACACAGAGTGGGAATTAAACCCAATTAAGTGACTAGTGGGCTGTGTTCTTCTTCCCATTTCTAGAAAAATCCCAAACACTCCCGTACCCACCCTTTCACCTACAATCAAACCCTAATTCTAATCTTTGATCTAGAGCTCGAATCGTTTACATTTTCGTGTTCCTTGTGGTTTACTGATTCTAACAAGGTAAGATTCATAGCTTTTCATGCTTTAATCTTCAAGAAAATGGTGTTTTAAGTGTATTTGTTCAAAAGCTTGAATTTGGGTCAAAACAAGTGATTTAAGTGTTGTTATGGTCAAATTGTTGTGGGTTTATAGTCTATAACATGTAGTAATTGAGTTGTGGTAAGTTTTAATGTCGAAAACGAGCTCTAGATCGAGTTTTGGTGAATTTAGCTTGAAGTCCGTAGCCTATGTTCAGTTTCTGAAGAAGATGAACACAGTCGGCCGACTGTCAGTCGACAGTCGACCGACCAACGTAGTGAACCGACCGATTAACGAAGACAATCGACCGACTGAGAATTACATTCGGCCGATTGATGTAATACCAAGTGAGTCGACCAACTGAGAAGGTCAGTCGACCGGTTGTGTCGACAGTCGACCGACTGTAAGAGTCAGTCGACCGACTGAGTGTCCAGGGCAGAATATTTTACCAAAATGTTGAGTTTTAGCCGTTATGCTGCCCGTTTGTATTTTGCTGATTTTGATGTAAATTTTGAAAGTGCATAAGTGTTAAGGAGAAAAATTTTAGCGGACAGTTTTTCTGACAAAAATTTTTATATTGTGTTATTTGGTGTTAACGGACAGAAACTAACTTGTGTATATGTTTTCTCAGGAGAAAAGGAGAAAGAGAAGGTTCATTGATTAGATAGCTGAAATACCTTCTCGTTTGCTGGTATTTGGTGAGTGGGACTAACTGGAGAATATAGTATATTGTAGCATGTTATATTATGATTGCCATGCTTGTTAGATATACTTATTGTTGTGATTAGTTAGTACCTTGTGATGACTGCATGTTAGTTGATGCTTGTCTGCTGGAGCCCAGTGCGTCCCTATCTTGTGGTAGCCTAATTCGATAGGAGAGATCAACCTGCGGGTTGGGTTCCTCATGTGGTAGCCTATTTGCATCCGTGCAGTATATGTTTGAATGACGCGTACGTCGCGTGTGGATGATTTATGCAGCACGGTATGTAGGAGGAACTTCCGGTAAACCCCAGCCCGATCAACTGGAGGTTAATGGTTTGGCCGAACCGCCGGAGTCTCTGTAGACTGCACTACTGGGTGATGTTTGTATGTTAGACTATGTGACATGATTAGTATAACACTTATGTATGCTATGGCCTGTAGTTAGTCGTACTCACTTAGCTTCGTGCTAATTCCCCTCCATCTCCTCCCTGCAGGTTATTTGCTTTTGTAGATTATGCTTTTGGGGAGAAGACGGGCTTGCGATGTTGTGTTTGACAATGAAGAAACTCTGATGTGTCTTTTCTGTTAAAACTAAATTTTGTTGTAAAGTCACGTGACACCAGATGTATTAGTTTAATGCTAGCTGTCAAATGTTTTGGATATGTAAATATTATATGTTTATGTTATTATAATGGTTCAATTAATATAAATGCTTCCGCCACGTAAAAAAAAAAAAAAAATCAGCGGTGTCACAGTTTTGGTGACACCAAATTCGTTCTTTAGCAAACATGTTTTTATCCCAGATTGAAACAATGCCCCCTGATCTACCATTCGAAAGACAACATGCAAACTGGAAATTATAGTTACCCCAGAGAGCTTTAAGACGAAAAAGCTCCATACGTGCCATTTTTGTCTCCTGAATACCCAAGAAATGTACATTATGTTTGAAACAAATTTCCCTAACCCATTCATGTTTTCGCCTCGCCTTAGAACCCCATAAGTTAAGAGACAGAACATTCATTTATCCACAATTACATCTCCTATGTGGTTAATGAAAGAAGACAAATTCTGCTCGCAAACATTAGTGTCATAGCCTAGTTTTTCCCCTGTCGTAACTAAGTCAGATAGTTCGTGTAAGATTGAGTATCCATTATAAACTTTGATTGGAGACATCGGTTGGTCTTGCTCGTTACGAATGAAGCCTGGTGGGACACTGGTCGATGAACTCGAATTGCAAATATTCTCCTCGTCATGGTGTACGGAATCATGATTCAGATTAACATTTCCAGGACTTAGCTTATCACCATCAAGCTTATCCATATGAGTACAATCATCAATAGGATCATGATTCACCGGAATGTCGTTGTTATCCTGAGGTATAGGTGTGACAAAATCTTGATTGAGATCATTTACCTTTTCGACTTCCGGAATATGTTGATCTGCAGTCTCCTTAATAGGATCCACGACATCGTTCATGTCCAGATCCACATAAACATCATCAACATGAGCAGCAAGTTCTTCATCAGAATCAGAAACACTCAAATTATCTTCCTCTAAGAACACATTCCAATTAGCAATTTCTTTGACAAAAACACGAAAATCAGTACCACGGATAGTAACATCAACCTCCTCCGAGATATGAGAAAAAGAATTTGTGGCAATGCAGACTCTGCCGATACTTGATGGCTCCTTGGGGTTGATATCAACAAACACAAATTTACCAAAAAGAGCAGCAGTTTTCCTATAAGCGCCTAGCCCCCAAGCACATGCAGGAAATCCGTAAATATTCACCCAAATCACACGTTCATCCAAGACAAAATTATCTGTAGGATGTTGGACAAACACAAACAGGTTTTTGAGGTTTGTATTCGACTCAAAAGACGAGCATGCTTCAGCAGTCGGGAAAGTGACTTGAGCCCAGAACCCACCAATGTAACGAATGTTGATATTTAAAAAACCCTCGCATCTGCAAAGCCGATAAAGACTCCTTAAAGTATCAATATTTCGTACCTTGACCAGGAGGGAAAACGAAGGGTCTTCTTGAGCGAGCAGATCAGCATCCGAAAGGATGATCTTATTTCTCTTACTGGTGTGATCGGCGTTACTTGCACAAGAGGTGGCGTTAGAACTCCTAATTGGAACACTCGTTGCTATATTCAATTTCTTAGGCAAATTAGGAAACTCCTTGTCGTTGGATCTGATCAATTGAGGAGGCGTAGGTTTAGGGTTTGCCGATCTGAGAGGGTTGGAACTTTTTGATCTTTGGAACTTAGCAATCGATACAAAGACATGATAATTGCCAATCCATATGTTTGAAAGGGATCTAACAAAAGAGTCAGGGTCAAGAATCCCCAAAAAACGAATGAAGCCGAAACGTTTTCCGGCTTTCGATAGTTTATCAGGTATGAATGAATCAGAGATTTTACCCATCGGGTCGAACACCTTCCACAGAGCTACGCTATCAACATGGCTCGGAAAATTAGTTACAAAAAAAGATGTAGAAATCCTTTCAGTGGCCTGATGCAGAGAGGGAATGGTCTGATCCTTGCGATTGCCAATTTTCCACACGTATTGATTAAGAGGTGCCATTATTAGACGAAGAAATCGAACGGAGTATGGAGGCGTTTGAGGCCCGCCGTTTCGCCAGAGAGGATAAGGGTTTTTTTCAAAGGTTGTTTTTTTTTGAATTTGTATCCTATAATATTATCCTTAATTTATATCTTAAACATTATCAGACAATTATATACTTTTATATATTAATTTAAAATGTTAATACGATAATATAACATCATTCATAGCATACAATCAGAATGGTTATCAAATCAATTAGATAATAAAATTTGAATCGTTCACATTTTGAGTCATTTTACACTTGAACATTTTATTTTATTAAACGTAACTTTAGATGTACAACAAAGACACGGACTCACACCACAAACTCACATAAGTATAATGAGTTCTAAAAATTCTCTTCATGAATGAGTTCTCTGTATCTTCACCCACATTTAGAAAACTAATATATGCAATTCAACAACCTTTAAAAAGAAAGTAACAGAATATCCGTGCTAAATTTCGGAAATAAAGACTGAAAGTATAGCAACTTTGGCGATTCTCTGAAAAATTTAATGCAAGAGGTTAAGTAATTGCGGGTTATCCGACAGCTAGACCAAATGGATTGACCATAGTTCTGCTGCCTAGATTTTGCTAGCCGTTGGAGATAATTTGAATTTGAAATCTCTGGCTACTTTACTCGAAATAGAACTCGCAAAATATGTTAATAGTCTTGGCATGTTTGGCTTGCTCAAGGTGTTTGACATTGTCTTAAAATATGTTAAAAGATTTACTCGAAATGCATCTTCTTCTTGATTTATTTGAATATCTCAAAAGATTTAATGCAGATTTTGTATCATTATTTATGGACAAATTCAAACTTACACATTAGTTTATAAGTCAAGAGTCAACATGTCTAAATGAGGGAAACATCTTCTAATAGATTGACAACAATATTCTAGTAAGGTATAATGCAGTTTTTTCATTTGGAGTTCGAGTAATTCTTAAGCACAAATCAAAGTCTTTAAGCCTTTAACACAAAGTGCATGTTCAACAATTAAGTGCATGCTAATCATATATTCATTTTATGTGCAAGTCAATATATTAATGTAAGTGACGCACATTCACAAAATAGTCACACTTTTGATTAATGTATAAGTTTGTATCAATATCCAACACATGTACTACGAGCGATCATCTTTTAATGAGACATAGTGACCTTGTGATTTAGGTAACATATCAATTACATGTTCATTCGTGATTCGGCACTTATGTGCTCATCATATATACTTAGAAAAATTCAAATGATTTAGGGTTATGCTCAAATTTATAATGTTATTGTGAGTGTTGTATGATTCTTAAAAAATCTTATAAGATAAAGTATTATACTTACAATTGTCATATCACATCTGCATTCATTAGATAGTTTTTGAGTTTTGATCAGATCATTTTGTGGAGCAAAACTGTTTTGTACAAAAGTGAAGAGCAAAACTGAGAGTAACATTAGAAATTTTTTTTAGGGGAAATGTTTAATCATCCAAAACTCAAAAGGTCCACTTTGACAAATGTCAAATGATTCATCGGGTGTGTTTAGCACACCAGCTTCTTGTAGTTTATGTGAACTTATAGGAGCTTGAGCTTATGATTTTAATAAGTTCCAAGTCACAAGCTTCGTTTGATACACATAAAAAGTAGAAATTATGAAAATTATAAGCTCTTAAAACATAAACTCCTCATAGTAGGTTATGAAAAAAAAATAGAGCTTATGAACTGAAAAATAAGATCCGACTAGTTTACCACACACTTATAAAAAATAATAAGCTCCAGCTCTAGCTCTATCCAAACACACCCTAAACTATACCGAATAGCAGTAATCAAACATGACTATGGACCAAAGGCAATAATCACATGAGCAATCCTAACAATCAACCATCAATTCAAAAGCCACCCACCCTCACAAAGGCTGCGATTCAAGGATGAAAAAAGGTCATTATATCCTCTTGATCCTTTAATACCATTCAAGTTCTTTGTGATTGTCTATTACGTTTCATAAGATTTTTTTACTCTTTATGTAGGTAAAGAAGTAGTGTTTATCTTTCGTTTTAATCTTCCTATGATGACGTAAAACTAGACAGCGAATGATCTGTGCAAATATCCCCATCGAATTATCCTAAAATAGTATCACATAGCCCATGATTAATACTTTCCTTTTTATCATGAAGCCCATGAATTCCAACCTCACCTGGGCCTACGGGCCCAACACAAATGTCCATATTGCCATTCCCCTCCCAGCACTCGGTCTTTGCACGCACCAAATTAGTTATTTCAAATTATTATCTTCAAACAATGAAAGCAAATCAAGCGTATCAGGAATCATCATCATACGAACATGAAGCCATACATCAACAATCAGCATCCTCTTTAATTCCAGCGAGTATATCAACAGCCGAAACCATCACCTTGTTGTTGTATTATTGTTTCATTTAGAACACTTACCATCATCCATAGAATCTTCACACGCAGCTGATTCTAAAACACATACTTTGTGCTTTATCAAATGTAGGTCACGTCATCAGTATTTCATGCTTATGTCAGCCGAGGAGTGGAGCAAGAAAAAGCAAAGGGGACATCGTTGAAAACCAGCTATCTGGAAAGAGATTATTCAGTGGAGAAACATTTGGATTCTTAGATATTGTATTTGGATGGATCGGCAAGTATCATGAAATTATTGACGAAACTGGTGGAATACAACTATTATACACAATCAGATGTTTCCATTGATATCGGCTAGATCAAGAGAAGCTGATAACCCCAGTTCCATCTTATGCGTGACGATTTCATTTTTCTGCTGCTGCTGCAGAAGATAAGTGAACGGTTTCATGAAGATGTCTAGAAATATTGAGACTCTTAGTAAACAGTAAATATCAAATATAATCACATGATGATGAATAATTATATAATGGTTCAAGACTTCGAACATTTTCAGGTCCAAACAGATACATAAGGACTCGTCTTATAGTAAAGTTATACAAACATTAACATAATAATATTCACATTATTAGAGTTATTTGGATTTGTAAGTTATATTTCCTTCATATTTGTACTGACACCTATTTTTCAGGTTTGTGTAGTCAACAAAGCTGTTTACCTAGGTTCCAACCTGAAACCTCTTGTGAGAACATTGTAAAATTGGGCCGCCTTGGTGATGATTTAGTCAACCATAATATTTTTAAAAAGGTAGTTCGCACCATAATATTTTAGAAAGAGGTAGTTTGCATCATATAGACAAAAACTCGTTAGTGTTGTTGAAAAATTAAGAATAACTCTAACCATATAATATTCTAAAAAGGGTAGTTCCCACCATCAGTGTTTCATGTTTATGTAATCCATATTAGTACATTTTCTACAATTCAGCTGCAGTTCAACTCTAACCATAATAATTTAGTGCATACACTTTGGGTGACTTCCCATTTAATCCGTTTCATATAAATAAGCTAATTCATACATATAAACCTGCAGGCAGGGCCGAAAAACATACCAGTATACCTCAAATCGATCCCGTCATCAGTGGCGGAACATAGTTTTACTCAAAGGGGTATCCGCCTCACCTGGATTTAACGGAAAAAAAAAAATTTACACTAAAATATTTTTTTTTTTACCAAAAAATAAGGTTTTGTTTAGTGTTTACCCCTGCCGACAATAAAAAATTTATTAAATTTTTATCCTCGCCCCATCTGTATTTGGTTTCAAGTTCCGCCACTGCCCGTCATAAGCAAATGTGTTAAAAGTGTCACCTTTAAGCACATTACATTCTGATCTATCATCTTCACCAATAATCGCCACAACTACATGACCCATTCTTGAACAAATGAAACCGATTCGCATCTCTAACTAAAAATTCCCTTTGCACAACTTTTGATATGTATTTTGTCACAATGTGACAATCTTCACAAACCCGTAAATTCTTCATTATCTGCAACGGTGTTCCTGGTTTTGTATTTAATAATCCAAACGCAATCGCAAGCCTTTCACTATGCCCGCAAAGTATCTCTCTTTTCTCGTCCGCATCAACATAATGAAGCACCGATTTCAAATTACCAACATACCCTTCTTTGGCTATTAAATCACCTAAAACCTCAAGCAACTTCTTAACCTCTTCATATTGTTCAAAAGATTTATTTCCACTACTAAAAGCATAAATCTTTCTATTAATATCCAACCAACTACAACCAGCATCTTTCTTGAGTCCTCTAGTTTTTATAGATTTTCTAACCTTTCTAACTTCATCCCATTTTCCTAATGATGCATATACATTTGAAACTAAAACATAATATCCTGCATTGTCTGAATTCAGTTCAATTATACTTTTTGACGCACGTTCGGCAATTTCTTTGTGCCCACTTGCTCGGCAAGCACCAAGTAAAGAACCCCATATGCTAACATCGGGTTTTATGGGCATCGAAAGAACAAACTTTTCGGCATCGGACAAGTTCCCGGATCGTGAAAGAAGGTCAACTACACAAGCATAGTGTTCAATTTTTGGGTCAATGTTGTAGTCCATTTTCATTTGGTCAAAGTAAAAACGTCCTTTTTCTACCAATTGTGAATGACTACATGCAAAAATGATTGCAAGAAAGGCGATTTCGTCAGGAATTATACCCGTTGCTTTCATATTCTCAAATGACGTTATGGCTAACTTGCCCTCACCATACATCCCATATGCATAGATTAATGTTGTCCACGTCACCACGTCTTTGTTTTTCATATGCTCGAATACGATAATTGAATTTCTTAAGTTACCACATCTTGAATACATCTCGATAAGTGCATTTCCAATTGGAACATGTGGTTGAAAACCTGACTTCAAAACAAAACCGTGAATCTCTTTACCTTGTCGTTTTGCTTCGAGTGTTGAACACAAAGGTAATGTACTTAAAATAGTAGCCACATTTGGTAACATTCCTTCAATTCTCATACGACTAATCATTCTAAACCCTAAATCGTATTCCTCAGAACGAGCGCACGCTGCAATAATGGTATTCCACGATATGATATCACACTCTTTCATGTTCTCGAATTCGTTTAATGCATCGTTTATTTTTCCACATTTAGCATAAACATCGATAAGAGAATTTCTCACAATTATACTCTCATTAAATCCTGTTTTAAATGTGTCACAATGTAGTTGCATTACTAAATTTAAGCTTCTCAACAGTGTGCACATAGGAAGAATTGTAACATATGTGATCATATCAGGTTTTATGTTGACTTTCATCTTACTAAAAGTCAACACTGCTTCTTCATATTTTGATGCTTTAATATAACCACTGATTAAGGTATTCCAAGATGACACATCGTTGCTTTTCATTTTGTCAAAAACTTCTTTTGCTGCAGGAAAACAGCCACATTTTGCGTACATATCGATAAGGATATTACTTGTCGTTGTGTCACATTCGTACCCATTTACAATCATGTAATTATGTACAAATTTACCAGATTCCAAATCACGTATGTGACTACAAGCACGAAGAACAGATGTAACTGTCAGAAGATCCGGTTTGTGTTCATGCAACATCTTCATAAACAACAAGATCGATTCTTTATACAAACATGAATGAGAATAACCAGAGATAACAGTGTTCCAAGTAACAGTATCTCTAACAACCATCTCATCAAAAACCCTTTGACACCCTTCTAAATTATTCGACTTAAAGTACACTGAAAGAAGATTATTACAGACTCGTGTATCGACAACCATACCAAGTTTCACTGACAAACCATGAACCATTTCAACCTCCATGATCACACCCAACCCGCTACAAGCAGGCAAAACGCTCGACAACATATACGAATCAGTTTTCACACCAGCCAATCTCGATTGGTAAAACAAATCCAAAGCTTCTTCCCATTCCTCATTTGCACTATAACCCGAAACCAGACTATTCCAAGAAACAACATCTCTGTTAGGCATTTTGTCGAACACCTGGCGCGCACCGTCCAAATCGGCAAACCTGGCATACATATCAATCAACGCATTGCCAATATACAGATCCGATCCATACCCTAAATTATCTACATGTTCATGAACAATCTTAGCTGTCTCATATTGCCCTGATCCAGCACAGGAATTAATCACTGAAGGAAAAGTATACGTATCAGGGTTTATATTCAAAACCCTCATTTTATTATAATAATTTAAAGCTTCTGTATACAAACCATTATGAGTCATTGCTCTTATGATTGTATTCCATTGAAATACATTGTTTGTAGGTAAAATGGTGTTAAAAACAGATGAAGATGAATGTGGGTCTTTTAAGTGGGCGTATTTGCTTATAAGTTTGCCTGAGAAAAAAACTGTTTGATTGAGGCCTGAAGTGATTAAAAGGGAATGGATTCTGTGAAGTTGTTTTATGTTTAAAGTTAAAGATAGTGCTTTTGAGATTGAAATGTAAAATGATGATCGTTGAATTTGGTGGGAGAAAGATTGTACCTTTGCTGGTGGCATATTGTTGCTGTACAATCTCAAACACTCCTAAATTTCGAGTACGTGATTTTGAAAAAAGTCACAACAAATTGAGGGTAAGATCACGATTTGATAAAACTAAATGATGATTAAATGAGTTCAAAATCTGAATGATTTAATCTGATTGAGTTTCAATCATCCTTAACCGCAATATATTACTCAGTATTCTAATTCTAATTCTAATTCTAATTCTAATTCAAATCAATGTATAAATTAAGTTTTATAATCATATCAATATAGATAGATATAGATATAGAGTTTGAAAAGGAAATTAACTAAATTATCTCTCCTAATACTTTCTTTTCTTTCTAAAATAAATTTTGCAAACACTATTCTTTTTTCTCTCGTTTTTACTCTTTTTGTTTTTTGTCTTCGAAATTAAACTCGGAAACAGGGTGTAAATAAATAACAGAAAAAATGTTTGTTAAATGTTTTTATTATTATTATATATATATATATATATATATATATATATATATATATATATATATATATATATATATATATATACTAGAAAAAATGGAGGCGAAGCCAGAATTCACGTATATGGGATGCATTTCACAAAAATTAAATATCAACATAAAATTTTCATATATATACATATCGCAAATATGGGATATTTAAGGGATGCTTGTATTTATTATTTGGGAATATCGACAACTAATATACAATTTTTAAACAAACTATAATTCGCTTATTTGACGAGTAAGGGGATGCAAAGGATCCACATGCATCTCCCTGTCTCCGCCTCTGAGAAAAAAGATCGGCCCGCGCGATGCGACGGGGCCTTTCGGGTTGCGTATTCATATTTAATGTGGCGCTATGTATTTACAGAATTAAAAACAACATGGTGCGAGTGTGTTATTCATGGAAGATAGCTCGAAATATTTTTCGTTCTTTAAAAAGTGCGCGTTTCGCGTATACCAAGTGGCGTTGTGTTTGTAAAATTATTTCTGGTTGTACGGTGATGGTGAAAGAATTTAAGCTGCGTCAAGATGGAAGACACGGTCCGACAAAAATTTGGGTGGTGTTACTTTATGTTTTTAAAACAGTTTAATAAATTTACGGGTTTGACCCTTGAAGAAATTGAAAAGTGAGATAAGTTGAGAAGGGGAAATTGTATTTTCGGGGGTGAGTGTCGTTTTTGAGTTGTCAAACGACCAAATCTTGATCTTCTTTTAGTATTATAATTATAATATAATTATAATATAATATAACATAATATAATATAACATAATATAATATAATATAAGGAAATCATCTAAACCCTTACTTTTATCGTTCACATCCATTTTTTATTCTTGAGTATACAATCGTTTAACAACTGGTCCACATCGGGTTCTTTTAAGCTCGTTGATTGCGAAGAAAATTTCGATTACGGGAACGCCATGCAAATTTTTTTTTTTCGCAGGTAAGATTGACAAGAGGGTCTTGCGATATCAGGAAATGCCCGATCTTTGGGGTTAAGTATGACTGATGAGGCTTTCGCAGCTTTTGATGAAATGATGACGAGTATGGTTGAGAGTGAACCGGTTACGGTTAATTCAAGTGATACCCCGTGGCCGCCGTTTAAAAACAAGAATCAACACAAGCGTAAGGAAAAAAGTGGTCCAATGTGTAGAATTGGCTAAATTCGACGTGTTCATAAAAGACATTTGAGTTCGTTTGGGTTTCTTTTTCGGTTTCTTGATTAATGTCCTGTTGTGATTGTTTGCTTATGTTTTTATGTCGTTTCTTTTCCGTTTGTTTTGCTTAGTTTCGGTTTAGGTTAGGCGAGTCTCGGTACCGATAGTTGGTTGCTAGTCATTTTCAAGGTACGAGCCTCGCCGAGTTCCTATTTTGTACTAGTTGAATTCGTTCTCTTTTTGAAAACGTTTTCTTTGTTTCTATAAAGTTCTCGTTATTTTCGGGGGGGAAAAACTGGTCAAAAGCAAATATATAAAATCTCTTTTTCTTTTATCTATTATTACAAAACTTTAATTACATAACTCATTTTTAAAAAATTCTTACAGGCAAAGGCTCCTCCTTTAGATGAAATTCTACCTTTTAATCTCAGCCCTTGATAAAAATAATTACGTACAACCATTATAAAAAACGTCACGCAAAAAATGCAATTATGCCCTGACGCTTCCTTCTCTCAGAAAACCGAATAAAATCTTTTTTGAAAAATTCAGCGATTCAATCAACCCATAACCGTTGCAGCCTTCAACATCCTTATGTTCATGCTTCTGTAAATTAAACGCTCATGAAGAATTTTTCAATCAAGGTTTCGTTTGCCCTAATTCTGAAATACATAGCTGCGAATTTATATGGATGATGTATTCGTAGCCCCTGATTAAGGCAAATCAAGGTAAGTATTTAAATGAAATAGTGATTGTATTGTGTTTTTGATTGGGTTTTTCTCGAGTTTATTATTGATTGGTTAATTAGGGTTTTTGAGTTTTATTAGTTAAAAATTCAGATCTTGTATTTTTTTATTTTGGTCGTCTGATAATTGACCACTATAAGAATTGTGCATTGCGGGTGGATGATGTTATAAATTCGTTAAAAATAGGTGAGTTTATTTTGTAGTGATATGCATATATTGGACTTAAGCATACGTCTTTAATTTGAAGCATACATATGTTTGGGAGTATTTTACTTAGTGTTACCAGTTCCCATTCTAATTTATATACCCAGTTGACCCAATCACAGATAAAGGAGTACATTTGCTGAGACATTTGCTGAGACATTTGCTCGAGTAATTACTATATTCAGTTGGTTTTCAAACAAAAATTATCCTATAAGACCATTCTCAATGGTGTGTTATACACCATGTCGTCAAAAGTGTCAGATGAGGGCGCCGATGGCATTGGTGCCGCCCTCGGCCGCCCTCACCATGATCGCCCTGAAACTTTTCATCGATAAGCATAATTGAGGACGGAGAGAACTTGAGCATGTGGGTCCTTTTTCCTTTTTATTGTATTAATATGTTATTTGTAGCCTGAGTATTTGTAAATTGAAAAAGAGCATAATTCACGACGTTTAAGTGTTCCTTTTTTCTTTATTTATTGTTGAGTAATTACAAATAGAACTAAAATGCAAAAATGGAGGTTAAAAGGGATAAGTGTTTGAGGAAGAAGATGAGTTAGGTACACTTTAAATTAAAAAATGAATATAAATGTGTGGCGCTGAGGAAATGCCTATGACGGTGTCGTGGTTGGGATTGGTCTAACTAACATCTGTTCAAGAAAATACAACGTTAGATTGTAATACAATGAAGACGAAAAACAACGGGTGCGAAAAAAGTCGAATAGCTTCTTTTTTAAATGATTTGCTGTTAAATGAAATGGAGCAGGTTAAATGATTGCTAAAGGCAAGAAGCATACAGAGAAGAAAGTAAGCAGCAAAAAGGAGGGTGATGTTAAAATTAAATCAACACTATGCGAAAAAAGAGAACCGATAATAATATGATGACAAATTCTTCCGTTGATGAACTGGACCAACAACATAGTGTAGATTCATGTTCTGATTTATCTTCAGCTGACGTCACATTTGCTGTTGATTTTCTGCAAGACGGCGTTGATGATGATCATCAAGGTAATTTCACTTAATTGACTATACTATCATGTTATGATTAAAATTGAATAGTAATTTATAATTTGTTCTGTACTCATTAAATATAATATGAATGATATTTATTTTAACCTTATTTCAATGAACTATAACCATAGTTTTTTGCTTATCAACAACTGTGATTGGCATTAGTGATTTTGATTGCATGATACATTTGAACTATTGTGCAGCGCAATAAGATTGTTCAAAATAGGAGATGATGCCAAAACAAAATTAATAACTCTCTTACTTCTGATGCAATATAGTTTTGATGATTTTGCGATAGCGTAGGAATAAATAATATTTCGAGTTTAATTAGCCAATGTTTTGGACAAAGTGTCTAAGGTCGGGCTATTGCTTGTCAAGGCTTTACCTATGCCAATCATCCATGATGCTATTAAGTTATTTAGAAAGTTGTTGATATCTAGATATGTGTTTATAGTTATGATCAGGTTCGCGGTCAATTTACAACTCACATTCCGATATTGAGGGTCACCGTCGAGTCACCGTGGAGGGCCTTTGATGAAGCAAAGGAGATTGAAAAAAATATGTAGGCCCATTGATGAAGCAAACGAGACAAAACTGATGCTGAATCTCCGACGAATTTCGGTCGCCCACACAAGAGCTTATGAGATGTTTTGTTTCCTTTCGTTATTATTATTTTATTTTATTTGTTTTCAACAGGCATACAGTTACTATATATGTTATTGAACAATACAGAGAAAAAAAGAACGCTTAAAGAAGTAATAAAACGGTATCACTAATTCTATAATTTTGATAGTTGATGGTATAGTTTTGGGTTATCATCTTTAACCATCAAATAATGTGTAAAATGATAAACAGGTAGTGTGTAACAAATGCATTTCATATATTGTATTTAAACTTTGTTTGTACTTTATTCATCTCCATTCTTTTTGAAATATCCGATTTAATATTCTTTTGTATAAGTCCCGCGAATTCGCGGGTTATAAACTAGTATTGAATTATTGGAAGATAATCAAACAACAATAACACTCTGGTATTAAGAAATCTCATGACATTTTAAAAAGCGGCAAACTTTCTCTTAATGGGCCACTACTTTTGGTATTTAACGATGGGGATATAAGTGTAGCCCCACGCCTACTTTTAGGTATGGATAAAAGTTGATACTTGAACACATTTAATTACTTATACTCCGTACTTTTTATTATCCTCTAAGTTTCAATATCTTTACACTTAATACTATGTTGGCTAAGTTTCAATGTCTTTACACTCAAGTAAGAAGCAGATAGTTATATTTAACAACCAGTTCGAAGATTTAGAGTGCATGCTCATAAGAATTTGCTAGACCCTATCGTGAAAATAGCGAGGTCAAGAGGGATGCGCCCCCTTGCGATACATGATTATCCGATTAACTGTTTTTGTGCCAAAATGAAGGGTTGCATCCCTTCATTTTAACAGTCAAATTAAGATATCTGATTTTTATTTTTTTTTCATATTGTTTTCATAACGAAAAAAATACATAACTCTCTATACACTCTTATTAGAATCTTCTTGTCTGGACTCTAATCTTTTCTTGTCTCATCTCAATTAGAATTTCGTGATGCCTGAGACTTGTGGAGTCAAAATAATCAATTGAAAAAGTGATTACACCATATAAGAACCAATCATATTATGACGACCTGGAAATTTCCGACCAAATTTAAACCTAATCTTTATGTGATTTCGATACGATAAGCAAAGTCTGTAAAGTTGAGTCTTAAAATTTTTGAACTATTTATATGGAGTCAGTTAACCTTTGACTATTCCCGACGATTCACGAACAATTGTGTGTAATTAAAAATGTAAAATAATAATAATTAGGTATTATTAAAATGAATATATATATGATTCTTATTAATAATTATATGGTAATATATATATATATATAATGTATAAATATTAAATAGTTAACATCTGTTACGATATGATATTAATAAATAAATGTAATTACAAGTTAGAATATGATTGTGATAATATTGTGATTAGTTTTATTATTATTGATATCAACATCGATATTATTAATATTATTAGATAAGAATGGAAACGTGTAACTTGTTATATCTTCATTATTGTTAGATACTATTAATATTAGAATATATAAGATTTAATATTCATTATGATATAAAATACAATATATAAATATATTACATAATCTATAATATGTAATAGTTATATATTAAGAATATTTGTTATAATAATATTGTTAGTATTTTTATTAATAATATCAATACTAGTATTATTAATATTATTATTTAAAAAATATATATAATATAATATATAGATATATATAAAATTTTGATATGAATATGTTATTCATTATTATTAATATTATTATTATCATTAATAAGATTAATAAAACTAATAAGATTATTATTATCATTACTACTAATCATTTTTAAACTTAATAAAAATCATCATTTTTGTTATTATAATATCATCATATTATTACTACTCTTATTATTATTATTGTTAATGTTAATATTATTACTAATACTATTATTAGATCCATTATTATTATTTTTAGTGTTTGTACTATAATTAATAATATTGTTAGAATTATTATTTATAATATAAATTTAATAATTATTAATATTTATTAAAATAATATATAAAATCATAAAACTACAAAAATCAGTTTTTATTTCATTATCTGAGTTTATTTTTTTGTCTCTGTCTGATTTAATCGACGACTTTAATCAGTAAATTACAACCCTTAATCAATTCGTGATATAGCATAAATCCATTCAATTGTACTCTATTAATTCCAGCTGCAAAGTAAAAGAAAGATCAAACAAAAATTTTAACAAATGGAACCGTTTACCTCTGTTCGTGTCAAATTTTTCCAACAGCTCGAATCTGTTTTAATTTTCAAAACCTATAATTTCAGTTGTGTTAGGAATCTTTTAAACATACTATATGTAAAATTTCATACCCCAATTCCTAATATCAATTACGAATTTTGAAGTCAAAGGTGTTTTTCTAAAAAGTCAAAATATGTGTTCATCTCCAAATTCGTAGTCGTTTTAAGATTTCTGTTGAAATTAAAGACCCATACAGATTTTAGGCAGGTTTTAAAACACATTTCATTTAGGAATCGTGAACTAAAATGTGCTCGAACTCAAAGTTCAATATTTTGTTTTAAAAAAATATGCGACAGCAGGTATCTGTGTTTCTTTTTATTTTTTTATTTTCGTTTTCAAATAATTCCAACCACTTTAATTAACTCGTTTCTGTTTTATTTATGAATCTTAAAATCAATTACATATCCTGCTGTTGCTATGATAAATGTTTCTGGGTCGGTTTGATTAAAGGGAGAAGAAGAAGAAATTAAACAGGTTTTAAGAAATAACAAGGGTATTAAATCAGAAAAATGAAACTAGCTGGATGGTCATGGGTGTTTATGTGATAGCGTGAGGTCTCGAGTTCGATCTCAACTTGGTGCAGTTTTTTTTAAAAAGGATTTATAAAGGTAGATTTCATTATTTTTTTATTATCATTATTATTATTATTATTATTATTATTATTATTATTATTATTATTATTATTATTATTATTATTATTATTATTATTATTATTAATTATTGTTGATATTGTAATTATCATAATTATTAATTTAAGTAGTAAGTATTATTATTATTTTGATGTTAGTTACAATTATGATTATTATAATTATTACTAGTATTATAATTAATATGATTATATTTATAAATATAAGTATTATGATACACTTTTTATTTATTATTATTACAGATACAAATATGAATTGCAATATTATTAATGTTATTACTAATATCACAGTTATATTACAAGTATTAAAGACGTATTACCATTAGCATTTTATAAGTATTATTAATGTTATTATTAATCTTATCATTTAAGTATTATTCTTATTATGATTATGATTATTAATGTTATTATCATTTTAAGTATCATTTATAAATATTAGTATTGATTAATCTATTATAATTAATATTATTATTATCAATAAACTTTTCATTTAAAAACTGTTATTATCATTATTAATAGATTTATTATTAAAACTATCATTAATATTATTAATAGAATCATTAACACTATTATCATTATTATTAATACTAGTATTATCAATTTATCACTACTAATATTATATTAGCATTATTATAATTACTATTTTTAACAAACAAATGATATATATATATATATATATATATATATATATATATATATATATATATATATATATATATATATATAATACATATAACATAACGAAAATTAATATTTTTATCTAACAAAATGAACATAAGAAACATACATATATATATATATATATATATATATATATATATATATATATATATATATATATATATATATATATATATATATATATATATATATATATATATATATATATATATATATATATATATATATATATATATATATATATATATATATCATTAATATAATAAGAATATAACTACTAAACTTATATATATATATATAATTGTTCGATTACAACTATGTATATTAATAAATATACAAATGATATAGGTTCGTGAATCCGAGGCCAACCCTGCATTGTTCAGTATCGTCGTATGAATATTTTTACTACAAAATATTGTATTGTGAGTTTCATTTGCTCCCTTTTTAAATGCTTTTGCAATATATATTTTTGGGACTGAGAATACATGCGCTTTTATAAATGTTTGACGAAATAGACACAGGTAATTGAAACTAAATTATATGGTTGAATGATCGAAACCGAATATGCCCCTTTTAGTCTGGTAATCTAAGAATTAGGGAACAAACAACCTAATTGACGCGAATCCTAAAGATAGATCTATGGGCACTAACAAGCCCCAGTCAGAGAATTTGAACTGCTTTAGTACTTCGATTTTATCATATCCGAAGGGAGTCCCGGAATGATGGGGATATTCTATATGCATCTTGTTAATGTCGATTACCAGGTGTTCAATCCATATAAATGATTTTTGTCTCTATGTATGGGATGTATATTTATGAGAAATGTAAATGAAATCTTGTGGTCTATTATATTATTGGAAATGATTGTTTATGATAAACTAATGAACTCATCAACCTTTTGGTTGACACTTTAAAGCATGTTTATTCTCAGGTATGAAAGAAATCTTCCGCTGTGCATTTGCTTATTTTAGAGATATTACTTGGAGTCATTCATGGCATATTTCAAAAGACGTTGCATTCGAGTCGTTGAGTTCATCAAGATTATTATTAAGTCAATTATAGTTGGATATATTATGAAATGTTATGCATGCTGTCAACTTTCGAGGTGAAGAAAGTTGGTCTTTCAGAAACGAATGCAATATTTATAAAATGTATCATATAGAGGTCAAGTACCTCGCGATGTAACCAAATGTAATGTATTCGTCCAGATGGATTAGGACGGGTCATTTCAGGTGGTATCACAGCAGTGGTCTTAGCGAACCAGGTCTTGCATTAGTGTGTCTAACTAATAGTTGTTTAGATGCATTAGTGAGTCTGGACTTCGACCGTGTCTACATGTCAAAAATTTTGCTTATCATTTCGTGTCGAAAATTTTCTGCTTATCCTCCTTAGGAAATTACCTGCTTACTATTCTTAGTCTAGACACATCTTACTGCATTGATTGCATGAATAGTGTATAGACAAAATTCATATCTTAGCGTATCTGTTACTGTAGACTTGTCTGACATATTCCTTAAATCCCTCCGTAGTCTACAAAATCTTATGTTCTATATATATATATATATATATATATATATATATATATATATATATATATATATATATATATATATATATATATATATATATATATATATATATATATATATATATATATATATATATATATATATATATATTCTATATAATTAGAATACCATCCGATATTCGAAAATCATTTCATACTGAAAAACCCTTTACTCAATCGTATGAAATGGAACTCATCACCAGTTCGAATTCCTCGGATTCCGACAGTTATTTCGATATGGAGTTTCACCTAAGCTCTGAAAGCAGTGTCACCAGAATGAATCAACCAATTCATTTGATGGGTTCGTAGCCTACTTAATCATTGGAGACAAAAAAGAAGGTGATCCTTTCCATCAACCAAATTCACCTCTTGGCGAAGAACCTGAAGCATTTACCGGTGAACCAGTCCGAAACACCATTTTTACCCTCATTACCCGAATATCTCGCCATGATCATATAATATCTAAAATTCAAAACCTTATTCAACCATTTGTTCCAACCGCCAATCATCCCGGAGTAATCGAAGAAGTCAACGAGCTTTGCGCCTGAGTAATGATTTTGGAGAATATGGTGCAAAATTTACCAACTTCAGCAACATCACCGGCACCAACGGTACCATCAGTAACAGCACCAGTACCATTAACAATCCATGCCTCAACATCTCATTCTGTACCTCGAGTATAATCATCATTCTACGTATCGTTCTACATCAATTATCTTCGTTCTTCATGGAGATTATGTAATCTCTAATGTTTTAGAGATTATGTAATCTCTAATGTTTTAGAGATTATGTATTCTAGTTCTAACGGTAAATCAAATGAGATTAATATTATATTAACTCATTTAATCCATGATTACATCTGAAGAAAATATATATGTAAGTATATTTTCATAAAGATTGTAATTAAAAATTCTTTTGTACAAACTGATAATGGTGAAAATATTTTAACGGGTAGGTAATACCCGAGGAATATTTAGATTTCACATTAATAAGTTACACTGTACATTCTTCGAATCTGATTCAACAATCAATTACTATCCTACTTACATCCACAGATATACGAATCCTTTCACCACAGAATAACCATTTTCATTCAATTTTATATTTGAATTTTGACTTATTAGAACCCAACAAGTGGCATAATGAAGAAAACATTTGACAAAATAAAATTTGTTAGAAACAAACAAATTAACTATGAGAAATTTTGTTAAGAATCCACGCTAACAAAATCCTAGCTAACTGTTAATTCCATATTACATTTTATTTATCGCAATTTATTTATCATAATTCTCGCAATTTTATTGTCATTTAATTTTTGTTATTTATTTTACGCACTTTATTTATAGTCATTTAAATACTGTTATTTACGCATTTTAAATATCGGGACACGTATACAAGGTTTTGACATATCATATCGACGCATCTATATATATTATTTGGAATAACCATAGACACTCTATATGCAGTAATGATAGAGTTAGCTATACAGGGTTGAGGTTGATTCTAAAATAATATATATACTTTGAGTTGTGATTGAGTCTGAGACATGTATACAATGGGTCACGATACGTATTAATTAATTCGAATATTATATATTAAACTACATATGAATTATGAAACTACTAACTGTGGACTATCAACTGTGGACTACCAACATTGGACAATTAAAATGAATTAAAATATTGATTATAACATATGAAACTAAACAATTTTTTAAGTTGCCACTTGATTTCATCTTAAACCTCGTTTGTATCTGGATGATTACCATCTGCGTTCAAACCTTTCATGATTCTTGAAAACACCTCAATCGAGAGAATGAACCAACCGCACTTCATCTACGGAAGAAAAGATTGATGCATATAGATATGCACCTGGAAACACTCGGAACCGAGTAAACATTTAACATGTATCTGTGCTAGCTCCTTTGGCATTGTTATTATCGAAAAAAACATTGCAATTCTTTTTCAAATTAGTCAATTTTGTCACAGCTCCAGTAAATCAACTTCGACTTTCATTCGAATAAACCTTATTATAACTTTGATATATAAGTTTGCCTTTCGTCATCGTTACCAGAGAACCGTTTATATTCCATCACATTAGCAGTAAACTTACCAGCAAATTCATTACTCATTGGCGTAAGTCGCACCGAAGAACCATATTATATTTGTTCATTAAAACCCTATCATATACTCATCCACACCTTGTAACGAGAATTACCATACCAATTACCGGGAATTAGTAATTAGTATTTTGAAATCTCACAGCATGTCTACATCAACAGTTATATGTATACATATAACCTTTATCTCTTAGAATTATGACCTTCAATTCTGAAAAGCACACAGCCTACGAATCAATACTCTAAATTTTGAAAAAACTGAATGAAGCAGCAAAAACTATAGATGACTTTAACAGTCAAAAGTTTGATGATAAAGAAGGATACGTTGGAAAAGCTCAAAAGAAAATTTAGTACTGGAAAACGGATTGAGCAAACCAAGAGGGAGCTGTGGACAACTCACAAGGACTAAACCTGCTTTCAAAGAATCCAAATGATTCAGTATCTACTAAAGTTATTAATGAATACCTTGCTTCTGACTCTAAACCTTTACGGACAAATCTTCATCATCATCCATCAATATTAGAAATTCTAAGATATCATCGTATCTTTCATTATAAATATTCTCGATATTTCTGAAGATATTTTCATAACTATTCTTATCTGAAATCATTTATCTATTCGCGATATCAGTGTTACATCAGAAAGGAAACAGTTTTAGTTTCTAAATTCTGAAAAATTCGAACTTAAAATATGAATGTTATTGAAGTAGTGTTGGGAACTGAAGCATGAGTTAGTATAATATAATGACACTTGATCAACGTGATTATATTACAGTAAGTCATGCTGAGTTTCTAATGAAACGTGATGATTCACAGACCATAACGTCATCATGTACCATGTTACACGACTCTTACATTCTACTTAATCTCCAAATATATCGAGAACATATCTTCCTGATAGTTCTATCTTTTCTCTTAAAATTTGGTAAATTTGAAAAATCAAATCGTTCTATTACGTTTTTTCTTGTTTAGAACATTAAGTTCATTCGAAACTCCATACTTACGAATTCTGGACCATTACTCGCTTTACTAGAGATCGAGAAGATAATAAAAAAAAGCAAAGAGCTCCAAAATATAAGAGAAAATATAAAGCCCAATGACAATACGGAGGTTACAAACCGTGGATATTAATACAAATAGCAATATGAAGACACGGTATAATTAAGAATAGTAACACCCCAAAGTAATAGTAGAAGTAAACAGATTTTTATGGTGGAAGATTGAAAAGAAGGATGATAGAAATGATAATTAGGAAAATATCAAAGATTAGAACGGGATTAAGCATTTTTACAATCTTTTGGATATATGGACTAAGAAAGAAAGTATAGGAATTGTGAGAATAATGGAACGGAAGAGCTTAAATTATAATGGAAATATCAGACAGAGTAATCAAGGCAGATCACCGTATTTAATTATAGAGATCTTAATTTCCTTATTCGCCGAAGAATTAAATCTTTTAGGTTTCGAAGACTTTCTTTGAATCCCTTGAATTCCGGAATTCAACCCTGACTACGTCAAAAGCTAAGACTAACCTCTATTTCTTCATTTCACTCTTTCGTGATAGCTTCATTTGTACTCTTCGAATAATCGAATTGTTTTATCCATATTACTCAATGATGATAAAACTCCAATTATCAAATCGTATGTGTCATGAAAACATTCTTATTGTCAGCCATGACGACCTCACTCAAATTTTGGGACGAAATTTCTTTAACGGGTAGGTACTGTGATGACCCGAAAATTTTCGACCAAATTTAAACCTAATCTTTATATGATTTCGATACGATAAGCAAAGTCTGTAAAGTTGAGTCTTAAAATTTTTGAACTATTTATATGGATTTAGTTAACCTTTGACTATTCCCGACGATTCACGAACAATTGTGTGTAATTAAAAATGTAAAATAATAATAATTACGTATTATTAAAATGAATATATATATATATATATATATAATTCTTATTAATAATTATATGGTAATATATATATAAAATGTATAAATATTAAATAGTTAACATCTGTTACCATATGATATTAATAAATAAATGTAATTTCAAGTTAGAATATGATTGTGATAATATTGTGATTAGTTTTATTATTATTGATATCAACATCGATATTATTAATATTATTAGATATGAATGGAATCATGTAACTTGTTATATCTTCATTATTGTTAGATATTATTAATATTAGAATATATAAGATTTAATATTCATTATGATATAAAATACAATATATAAATATATTACATAATCTATAATATGTAATAGTTATATATTAAGAATATTTGTTATAATGATATTGTTACTATTTTTAATAATAATATCAATACTAGTATTATTAATATTATTATTTAAAAAAATATATAATATAATATATAGATATATATAAAATTTTGATATGAATATGTTATTCATTATTATTAATATTAGTATTATCATTAATAAGATTAATAAAACTAATAAGATTATTATTATCATTACTACTAATCATTTTTAAACTTAATAAAAATCATCATTTTTGTTATTATTAATATCATCATATTATTACTACTCTTATTATTATTATTATTGTCAATATTATTACTAATACTATTATTAGATCCATTATTATTATTTTTAGTGTTTGTACTATAATTAATAATATTATTAAAATTATTATTTATAATATAAATTTAATAATTATTAATATTTATTAAAATAATATATAAAATCATAAAACTGCAAAATCAGTTTTTATTTCATTATCTGAGTTTATTTTTTTTGTCTCTGACTGATTTAATCGACGACTTTAATCACTAAATTACAACCCTTAATCAATCCGTGATATAGCATAAATCCATTCAATTGTACTCTATTAATTCCAGCTGCAAAGTAAAAGAAAGATCAAACAAAAATTCTAACAAATGAAACCGTTTACCTCTGTTCGTGTCAAATTTTTCCAACAGCTCGAATATGTTTTAATTTTCAAAACCTATAATTTCTGTTGTGTTAGGAATCTTTTAAACATACTATCTGTAAAATTTCATACCCCAATTCCTAATATCAATTACGAATTTTGAAGTCAAAGGTGTTTTTCTAAAAAGTCAAAATATGTGTCCATCTCCAAATTCGTAGTCGTTTTAAGATTTCTGTTGAAATTGAAGACCCATAAAGATTCTAGGCAGGTTTTAAAACACATTTCATTTAGGAATCGTGAACTAAAACGTGCTCGAATTCAAAGTTCAATATTTTGTTTAAAAAAAATAATACGCGACAGCAGGTATCTGTGTTTCTTTTTATTTTTTATTATTTTTTATTTTTGTTTTCAAATAATTCCAAACACTTTAATTAACTCGTTTCTGTTTTATTTATGAATCTTAAAATCAATTACATATCCTGCTGTTGCTATGATAAATGTTTCTGGGTAAGTTTGATTAAAGGGAGAAGAAGAAGAAATTAAACAGGTTTTAAGAAATAACAAGGGTATTAAATCAGAAAAACAAAACTAGCTGGATGGTCATGGGTGTTTATGTGATAGCGTGAGGTCTCGAGTTCGATCCCAACTTGGTGCAGTTTTTTTTAAAAGGATTTATAAAGGTAGATTTCATTATTTTTTTTATTATCATTATTACTATTATTATTATTATTATTATTATTATTATTATTATTATTATTATTATTATTATTATTATTATTATTATTATTATTATTATTATTATTATTATTATTATTATTATTATTAATAATAATTATTGTTGATATTGTAATTATCATAATTATTAATTGAAGTAGTAAGTATTATTATTATTTTGATGTTAGTTACAATTATGATTATTATAATTATTATTAGTATTATAATTAATAAGATTATATTTATAAATATAAGTATTATGATACACTTTTTATTTATTATTATTACAGATACAAATATGAATTGCAATATTATTAATGTTATTACTAATATCACAGTTATATTACAAGTATTAAAGACGTATTACCATTAGCATTTTATAAGTATTATTAATGTTATTATTAATCTTATCATTTAAGTATTATTCTTATTATGATTATGATTATTAATGTTATTATCATTTATAAATATTAGTATTGATTAATCTGTTATAATTAATATTATTATTATCAATAAACTTTTCATTTAAAAACTGTTATTATCATTATTAATAGATTTATTATTAAAACTATCATTCATATTATTAATAGAATCATTAACACTATTATCATTATTATTAATACTAGTATTATCATTTTATCACTACTAATATTATATTAGCATTATTATAATTACTATTATAACAACCCTTACATTTCCGTTCTGAAATTACCAAAATACCCTTAGAGTTTTTCATCTGTTCTTCTGAGTAATAAATTTAGGGTTGTTATCCATTTCGACCAACGAGCTAAAATTTATGCTTGCATTAAATTATCACATTTATTCTTTAAACCCTAATATAATTTAAAACCCTAAACCTAACTCTACCTATTAACTACTAAACCCTAATCCCATTTAATATTGAATATTAAACCCTAACCCTAAATAAATAATATAAATAATATGTCATAAACTAAATGTAACATTTATATGAATTAAAATTTATAAGAACTCATATGAACTTAGTAAAATTTGTAAAAGTTAGGGACTAATAAATAAATAAAATGTAATTAAATTAATGTAACCTTAATAATAATAATAATAATAATAATAATAATAATAATAATAATAATAATAATAATAATAAAAATATATATAAAAACACATAAATAATTACATAATGCCGTTTAAAAAAAATAAAAATAAATAATATGTAGCAAGAATAATCGGGTGTTTTAGATTGTTTTGGAAATTAGGGGAATGTAAACTTAATCTCTAAGCTTGTTTAATCCTAGCCCAACACAAATTGTGTTCTTGATCTCCAAGTAAGTTGAGTGCAATTATGAAACAAATTGAAACTATAAAAGGCATCATGATTTCCAAGATAATAACCACAATTAAACCTACAAATTCCTGCTGAAATAGTCGACTGGTATCCTCCTGCATTCCCTCTATTTTATGTCGACAACATCCATCAAAAACCCCTACCTGCAGTTGACAAATAACCCACCAAAATAGTCTGCAATCTGCCATCTTCTGCAGCCTGTTTCTTGCTGCTATTCAGCCCCCATTCGCCACATAAACAGCCTTGTACTTGTTCGATTTGTTTCTATTTTCTGCTGGAGTTCGTGACCCTCAAACAGCCTGCACAGTGGTCCCTGGTTGCTGCATTTTCTTCTGACTTGTTGCTGCTGTACGTGCTGTTTTCTGTTGAGTCAAAATAATCCAATAAACCATCTGTTTTGGGTCGTCCTTGCTGCTGCTGCTGGTTTCTGTTCTGTCTCGCATCACCATCATTATCAATCCTTAGGCTTAACCTTCTAAAGGTAGTCCTAAACCCTAGTTTAATCTTGTTTTAATCTATTACTTTTAAGATGATATCAAGCATTATGTTTAAGTATTATTAATGAATTATGAATGTGAATGAATAAACATAATGAACAGGATTAGTTTGTGAATTAATGAAAAAAGGATAAAAGTATGATTATGAATATCATGTATGAATAATTATATAAGTGTTATATTAAGTATGATCATGATTATTAAGATCATGTTGTAATGTTATAAAATCAAGTATGAATTATGATATAGATTATGAAGATGAGTAAGTATGATTAAAAAGTTTAGGTTATGAATATGACTTAGAGTATGAACTAGTAATAAATGTCATGTATTGATTATGATTAATATGATTAGGGTTAGGAGAATTGAAATATGATTATGGTTATACATGAAGTAGTGAATAAGGGTTACAAGTTTATTATGAAGGTTGTAATTAAAAACTTATGATTTTTGTAGTGACCCGAACTTTTCCATGTTTATATATATTAATTGAGATTGATATTTACATGATTAAATGTTTCCAACATGTTAAGCAATCAAACTTCTTAAGACTTGATTAATTAAAATATGTTTCATATAGACAATTGACCACCCAAGTTGACCGGCGATTCACGAACGTTAAAACTTGTAAAAACGACATGACGATATATATATATATGGATATACATATGGTTAACATGAGATTATGATAAGTAAGTATCTCTATAAGTATATTAACAATGAGTTTTATACATATAAACAAGACTACTAACTTAAGGATTTCGAAACGAGACATATATGTAACGATTATCGTTGTAACGACATTTAAATGTATATATATCATATTAAGATATATTAATATATCATAATATCATGATAATATAATAATTTAACATCTCATTAGATATAATAAACAATGGGTTAACAACATTAATTGAGATCGTTAACTTAAAGGTTTCAAAACAACACTTACATGTAACGACTAACGATGACTTAACGACTCAGTTAAAATGTATATACATGTAGTGTTTTAATATGTATTTATACACTTTTGAAAGACTTCAATACACTTATCAAAATACTTCTACTTAACAAAAATGCTTACAATTACATCCTCGTTCAGTTTCATCAACAATTCTACTCGTATGCACCCGTATTCGTACTCGTACAATACACAGCTTTTAGATGTATGTACTATTGGTATATACACTCCAATGATCAGCTCTTAGTAGCCCATGTGAGTCACCTAACACATGTGGGAACCATCATTTGGCAACTAGCATGAAATATCTCATAAAATTACAAAAATATGAGTAATCATTCATGACTTATTTACATGAAAACAAAATTACATATTCTTTATATCTAATCCATACACCAACGACCAAAAACACCTACAAACACTTTCATTCTTCAATTTTCTTCATCTAATTGATCTCTCTCAAGTTCTATCTTCAAGTTCTAAGTGTTCTTCATAAATTCCAAAAGTTCTAGTTTCATAAAATCAAGAATACTTTCAAGTTTGCTAGCTCACTTCCAATCTTGTAAGGTGATCATCCAACCTCAAGAAATCTTTGTTTCTTACAGTAGGTTATCATTCTAATACAAGGTAATAATCATATTCAAACTTTGGTTCAATTTCTATAACTATAACAATCTTATTTCAAGTGATGATCTTACTTGAACTTGTTTTCGTGTCATGATTCTGCTTCAAGAACTTCGAGCCATCCAAGGATCCGTTGAAGCTAAATCCATTTTTCTCTTTTCCAGTAGGTTTATCCAAGGAACTTAAGGTAGTAATGATGTTCATAACATTATTCGATTCATACATATAAAGCTATCTTATTCGAAGGTTTAAACTTGTAATCACTAGAACATAGTTTAGTTAATTCTAAACTTGTTCGCAAACAAAAGTTAATCCTTCTAACTTGACTTTTAAAATCAACTAAACACATGTTATATATCTATATGATATGCTAACTTAATGATTTAAAACCTGGAAACACGAAAAACACCGTAAAACCGGATTTACGCCGTCGTAGTAACACCGCGGGCTGTTTTGGGTTAGTTAATTAAAAACTATGATAAACTTTGATTTAAAAGTTGTTATTCTGAGAAAATGATTTTTATTATGAACATGAAACTATATCCAAAAATTATGGTTAAACTCAAAGTGGAAGTATGTTTTCTAAAATGGTCATCTAGACGTCGTTCTTTCGACTGAAATGACTACCTTTACAAAAACGACTTGTAACTTATTTTTCTGACTATAAACCTATACTTTTTCTGTTTAGATTCATAAAATATAGTTCAATATGAAACCATAGCAATTTGATTCACTCAAAACGGATTTAAAATGAAGAAGTTATGGGTAAAACAAGATTGGATAATTTTTCTCATTTTAGCTACGTGAAAATTGGTAACAAATCTATTCCAACCATAACTTAATCAACTTGTATTGTATATTATGTAATCTTGAGATACCATAGACACGTATACAATGTTTCGACCTATCATGTCGACACATCTATATATATTTCGGAACAACCATAGACACTCTATATGTGAATGTTGGAGTTAGCTATACAGGGTTGAGGTTGATTCCAAAATATATATAGTTTGAGTTGTGATCAATACTGAGATACGTATACACTGGGTCGTGGATTGATTCAAGATAATATTTATCGATTTATTTCTGTACATCTAACTGTGGACAACTAGTTGTAGGTTACTAACGAGGACAACTGACTTAATAAACTTAAAACATCAAAATATATTAAAAGTGTTGTAAATATATTTTGAACATACTTTGATATATATGTATATATTGTTATAGGTTCTTGAATCAACCAGTGGCCAAGTCTTACTTCCCGACGAAGTAAAAATCTGTGAAAGTGAGTTATAGTCCCACTTTTAAAATCTAATATTTTTGGGATGAGAATACATGCAGGTTTTATAAATGATTTACAAAATAGACACAAGTACGTGAAACTACATTCTATGGTTGAATTATCGAAATCGAATATGCCCCTTTTTATTAAGTCTGGTAATCTAAGAATTAGGGAACAGACACCCTAATTGACGCGAATCCTAAAGATAGATCTATTGGGCCTAACAAACCCCATCCAAAGTACCGGATGCTTTAGTACTTCGAAATTTATATCATATCCGAAGGGTGTCCCGGAATGATGGGGATATTCTTATATATGCATCTTGTTAATGTCGGTTACCAGGTGTTCACCATATGAATGATTTTTATCTCTATGTATGGGATGTGTATTGAAATATGAAATCTTGTGGTCTATTATTATGATTTGATATATATAGGTTAAACCTATAACTCACCAACATTTTTGTTGATGTTTTAAGCATGTTTATTCTCAGGTGATTATTAAGAGCTTCCGCTGTCGCATACTTAAATAAGGACGAGATTTGGAGTCCATGCTTGTATGATATTGTGTAAAAACTGCATTCAAGAAACTTATTTTGTTGTAACAAATTTGTATTGTAAACCATTATGTAATGGTCGTGTGTAAACAGGATATTTTAGATTATCATTATTTGATAATCTACGTAAAGCTTTTTAAAACCTTTATCTATGAAATAAAGGTTATGGTTTGTTTTAAAAATGAATGCAGTCTTTGAAAAACGTCTCATATAGAGGTCAAAACCTCGCAACGAAATCAATTAATATGGAACGTTTTTAATCAATAAGAACGGGACATTTCAGTTGGTATCCGAGCGTTGGTCTTAGAGAACCAGATTTTGCATTAGTGTGTCTTATCGAGTTTGTTAGGATGCATTAGTGAGTCTGGACTTCGACCGTGTTTACTTGAAAAATGATTGCTTAACAAATTTTGTTGGAAACTATATATTTTTAACATGTGAATATTATGTGATATATTAATCTCTTAACGCGTTTGATATTATGTGATAGATGTCTACCTCTAGAACAAGTCCCATTGACTCACCTAATAATAATGAAGAGTCAAATGTAAATTGGAATGATTCGTGGACTGATTCACAAGTTCCCGAAGAGGAACCGGAAGAAGAGTCGGAACCGGAAGAAGAATCGGAACCGGAAGAAGAATCGGAACCGGATGAAGAAATAGAACCGGTGGGGGAAATAATAAAACGGTTAAGTAAAAGAAAATACTCAACCAACCAACCAAGGTTAATTATGGTCAATGGTGTTTCCGCCAAGGAAGCAAAATATTGGGAGGATTACCAATTCTCCGATGAATCGGATTCCGACGAGAATTCCGATGATGTTATAGAAATTACCCCAACTGAATTTAAAAAGGCAAAAGAAAATAATAAGGGAAAGGGCATAAAAATAGAGAAATCTAATTCCAACCCCGATGAACTTTATATGTATCGTCAACCCCCGAAGTCCTTAAGTTGTAACAATGACCCGGGAACCTCTAAACCACCAGGTTTTTCTAAACCAATGTGGATCACGACGGCTCGTATTAGGGGAACATCATATATCCCTAGAAACTTGGCAAAACGAACCAAAACCGAAGAAGAAGAAACAAGCGAGTCGGAATAAGATAGTTGTATTCGTGTGGTGTAATATATGTAATATAGTGTGCTTATGCTTTATGATATATGTAAAAATTGCTTGTATTAATAAGTATTTTTTTTATGAATCTAACTCTTGTCTATTTTACAGTATAAAAACACAAAATGGATAGACAACCCAATATTTTAAGAGACCTACCCGGAGACATGATTGATGAAATCTTGTCTAGAGTCGGTCAGAATTCTTCGGCACAACTATTTAAGGCGAGATCAGTTTGTAAGACATTCGAAGAACGTTCCAAGAATGCCTTGGTTTATAAAAGGCTTTCGTTCGAAAGATGGGGGATATCACATTGGGAAATCCATAAGTTACGATGTGTTTACTTTGACGCATATATTGCGGGGAACCCAAATGCTATTTTACGCAATGGGTTAAGAAATTATTTTGACTCAATATATCCGAATATTGGACTTCGTGATTTAGAAAAAGCGGCTAACATGCATGATAATGCTAAAAACGAACATATATTTCATAGCATTATTCCTCAAGAAAGACAAGCTTTTAGTTGCAATTGTTCTATTTACAAGTGATATTCGTTTAAATAATAAAAGGTGAAGACAAAAGACAGATTCGACGAATTGAAGACGCAAACGACCAAAAAGCTCAAAAGTACAAAAGACAATCAAAAAGGTTCCAATTATTGATAAGAAACGTCTCGAAATCACAAGAGTACAAGATTCAAAACTTAAAGTACAAGATATTAAATTGTACGCGAGGACGTTCGAAAATCCGGAACCGGGACCAGAGTCAACTCTTAACGCTCGACGCAACGGACTAAAAATTACAAGTTAACTATGTATATAAATATAATATAATATATAATTAATTATATTAATTATATATATATTATATATATATATTAAAAACCGTCGGCAGAGAAAACTCCAAGGACTGAGCTGTAAAATTAACCTCCGCGACTCGCGGAGTTTGAAGGGGATTTTGCCGCGAGTCGCGGAGCCCCAAAATTCAACTCTGGCTATAAAGCAAACCGAATTCTGATCAAATTTCATATTCTATTTCTCTATCTCTCTATCTATACGATATATATATATATATAATTTATATTTTAATTTTAATTTTAATTATAATTCTAATAATAAGGGTATGTTAGCGAATGTTGTAAGGGTGTAAGTCGAAATTCTGTCCGTGTAACGCTACGCTATTTTTAATCATTGTAAGTTATGTTCAACCTTTTTACATTAATGTCTCGTAGCTAAGTTATTATTATGCTTATTTAAAATGAAGTAATCATGATGTTGGGCTAATTACTAAAATTGGGTAATTGGGCTTTGTACCATAATTGGGGTTTGGACAAAAGAACGACACTTGTGGAAATTAGACTATGGGCTATTAATGGGCTTTATATTTGTTTAACTAAATGAAAGTTTGTTAATGTTAATATAAAGATTTACAATTGGGCGTCCCTATAATTTACCATATACACTCAATCGGACACGATGGGCGGGGTATTTATATGTACGAATAATCGTTCATTTAACCGGACACGGGAATGGATTAATAGCCACTAGAATAATTAAAACAGGGTGAAATTACATTCAAGGGTAATTGGTGTAATTGTTAACAAAGTAGTAAAACCTTGGTTTACACGCAGTCGATAACCTGGTGTATTCATTAAACAAAGTATTAAAACCTTGTTACAATTCGAATCCCCAATTAGTTGGAATATTTAACTTCGGGTATAATAATAATTTGACAAGGACACTTGCAATTTATATTTATGACTGATGGACTGTTATGGACAAAAACCAGACGGACATATTGAATAATCCAGGACAAAGGACAATTAACCCATGGGCATAAAACTAAAAGCAACACGTCAAACATCATGATTACGGAAGTTTAAATAAGCATAATTCTTTTATTTCATATTTAATTTCCTTTATTTTATATTTAATTGCACTTCTAATTATCGGACTTTTATTTAATTGCACTTTTAATTATCGTACTTTTTAATTATCGCAATTTTATTTTATCGCATTTTTATTATTCGAAATTTCATTATCGTTATTTACTTTACGCTTTAATTTAAGTCTTGTATTTATTTTATATTTTACATTAGGTTTTAACTGCGACTAAAATCTTAAAATCGACAAACCGGTCATTAAACGGTAAAAACCCCCCTTTATAATAATAATATTACTTATATATATATTTGTAATTTTATAAAAGTAAACTAATATAGCGTTGAGCTTTGTTTAAAGATTTCCCTGTGGAACGAACCGGACTTACTAAAAACTACACTACTGTACGATTAGGTATACTGCCTATAAGTGTTGTAGCAAGGTTTAAGTATATCCATTCTATAAATAAATAAATATCTTGTGTAAAATTGTATCGTATTTAATAGTTTTTCCTAGTAAAATATAAACTATTTTATATACACCTCGTACGACATCAAGTATTTTTTGGCGCCGCTGTCGGGGAATCATCTTAAAAGCCGGAAGCGCAACGCTAATATAAAAAAAAAGATTTTTTGTTTACTTTTATTAAAATTCGTTTTTGTAAAAATACGTTTTAAATATTCGAAAAATATAAAAAGAAAAACAAAAATATAAGTATTTTTAAGATTTTGTTAAATATTTAAGTTTTATAAGTTTCTTTATTTTTATTTTAGTTTATAAAAATATAAGTTTTAATATCTTTTATTTAATTAAAAAAACAGAAAACAGATATAAATAAAATAAACAGAAAATAAAAAAAAAAAATAAAGAAAAACGCGTAAAAAATTCAAACCTGTCAACTGAATTTCTGAACCCCGCGACTCGCGGGGTTTGATGCAATAATTGCCGCGACTCGCGGAGCCTCTCTGACAGGCGACAAAGAACCCTAATCCTGCATTAATTACGATTTTTAATTAATTATTATTATTTAAACCTAATAATAATAATTATTATTATTATTAGTTTTATTTTTACTTTTACTTTTTATTTATATATTTTAGTTAAATTAGTTTTATTAAATTGTAAAATTAGTAGTTTTATTAAAATAAATAATATAAAAATAATATTTTTATAAAAATTGTACTTTTTACAACTTTTTGTATATTTTTATATTTTGTACCTTTTTAATCGTTGTAGCGTAATATTTGTATTTTTTAGCTCATATTTAATTTTAAACTTAGTTTTTGCTATAGTTATTTTTACTCCTAGATTTTTAGGCTTTGCCGTAGAATTCCTTAAGTGCTTTTTCTTTAGACTAAGATTTAGGTACTTTAGAATTTTGCGACGCCTTTTTAAGTTTTAGTTTCTTTTTAAGTTATTTCCATTTGAGATTTAGTTTTTCCTGTAAGCTTTAATATTTTTAGACACCTTTTACTATGTATCAATTATCATTCCAATTAGTAATTTCAATTTGCGATTATAATTTTAAGTTAGTTGTAGTAATAAGGTTAGGTTAGTCATGTATTTTTAAGTTTTTATAAGTTTCTTTTATTTTTCCGTCACCTTTTATTTTTCAACCATTTTTTCTTTTTCAACCTTTTTCGACGAACTCTTTTTCTCTCTTATTTCTCGCTATTCTAGTTTTAGGACATAGATTTTTATTCTACTTCTTATCTAAATTTCTTAAAATTACGAAAATTTATTTTAAGTGGTTAAATTAATAGACATCAAAATTTTCTGATTCGTAGTAATAGTTGGATTTGTACGTGGACCGGGTTATTGGAGCCAAACAGTCCTCAATTATATTGAGACCAAACGAATCCTGCCCCTCTGCTGCATCTTTTGGCTATTCGAAACGTGGGCAAAATCAGAAAAGTCTATTGATTGGATAACTTATTATAATTTTTCTTTCCTTTTAAAAACTAATAGGATATTCAGTGAATGCACCGAGCAAGACGTTCATCACCTTTTGTACGTTCACCACCTGTAACTCGATCAAGACATCGTTTAACAAATATAACCGCCGTTGATTTTTCTTTAGAATCATCATCCAGTAGACCAAGTACTTCAGTTCAAATTTCCGATAATCCATTTTTTGAACCCAACCTCACAATTGAGAATCCAGAGAATATTCAGGAACGGTTCGTAGATCCTGAACCACTAAACTTTCCTCCGGAACCACCAATCATTCAAACAGAGATTGTTGAGGAACGAACCATTAAATCAGAATCATCTAGTGATACCGATTTAACAAATTCAATTATGGAGAATCTGGAACCTTTAAGTATGGAAGACCGAATGAGAGCTAAACGCACTGGCCAAGGTCACGCAATTACTCATCCAGACATTAATGCGCCAGATTATGAAATCAAAGGACAAATTTTACACATGGTGACTAATCAATGCCAATTTAGTGGTGAAGGAAGATCCAAATGAACATCTACGTACCTTTAATAGGATCTGCACACTATTTAAAATCCGAGAAGTGGAGGATGAACAGATATATCTCATGTTATTTCCCTGGACTTTAAAGGGAGAAGCCAAAGATTGGTTGGAATCGTTACCTGAAGGGGCGATTGATACATGGGATGTTTTAATTGACAAATTTCTTAAACAATTCTTTCCTGCATCTAAAGCAGTAAGACTTCAAGCAGAAATTGTTACGTTCACACAGAAGCCAAATGAAACTCTATATGAGGCGTGGACAAGATATGGAAAGTTATTAAGAGGATGTCCGCAACATGGTTTAGACACCTGTCAAATAGTACAAATATTCTACCGAGGATGCGACATCACTACAAGAAAAGACATAGATATAGCAGCTGGTGGTTCTATTATGAAGAAAACCGAAACTGATGCTTACAAAATTATTGATAATACTGCTTCCCACTCACATGAGTGGCACCAAGAAAAAGATATCATTAGATCATCTAAAGCAGCTAGAGCCGATTCTAGCCATGACTTAGATTCCATTTCCGCAAAGATAGATGCTTTCGAAAGACGAATGGAAAAGATGACTAAGGATATTCACTCAATACGAATTAGTTGTGAGCAGTGTGGAGGACCACATTTGACAAAAGATTGTCTCAGTATTGAATTAACAATGGAACAAAGAGAGAATATTTCATACATAAACCAAAGGCCTGGAAATAATTATCAGAATAATTATCAACCGCCAAGACCGATTTACAATCAAAACCAGAATTATAACCGAAATATTCCATACAACAACCAACAAGGTCCTAGCAATCAACAAGTATCCAATAATACTTACAATCAGCAAAGACCGAATTTTCAAAACAAACCACCACAACAAACCGATGATAAAAAGCCGAATTTAGAAGATATGATGACGAAGCTAGTTGAAACTCAAACACAGTTTTTCACATCTCAAAAACAAACCAATGAACAAAATGCTCAAGCATTTAGAAATCAACAAGCTTCTATTCAAAATCTGGAACAAGAAGTAAGTAACCTAGCAAGGTTAATAGGTGAAAGAAAACCGGGAAGTTTACCAAGCGATACAAATGCTAACCCCCGGAATGAAACAGCTAAAGCTATTACCACAAGAAGTGGTACAACACTTAAACCACCTGAAATACCTGTAACTTCTGATGAAACCATTCCTACTCCACAAGAACCACAACCTGATCAAGATAAGGAAAAAGAACCGGTAGTTGAAAAGGTTAATGAAAATAACACAGTTAAGAATAAACCTTATGTTAAACCATACCAACCACCACTTCCTTACCCGAGTAAAATGAAGAAAGAGAAACTTGAAGCCGAGCAATCCAAATTCTTGGATATGTTTAAACAGATAAATGTAAATCTTCCTTTCATTGATGTGATTTCAGGAATGCCTAGATATGCTAAATTCTTGAAAGATCTGATCACGAATAGAAAGAAAATGGAAGAACTCTCGGCTGTTACTATGAATGCTAATTGTTCAGCAGTGCTGTTGAATAAGATACCAGAAAAATTATCTGATCCAGGAAGTTTCACAATTCCATGTTTTCTGGGTAGTCTTAGTTCAATAGAAGCATTGGCAGACTTAGGTGCTAGTATAAATCTAATGCCGTATTCACTATACGCTAAACTAGACCTTGGAGAATTGAAACCAACCAGAATAAGCATACAACTAGCCGATAGATCAATAAAATATCCTAGAGGGATAATGGAGAACATGCTAGTTAAAGTTGGTACTTTAGTATTTCCAGTAGATTTTGTTGTTTTGGACATGGAAGAAGATTCTCAAGTTCCTCTCATATTAGGAAGACTATTCTTAAACACGGCTAAAGCAATGATAGACGTGTTCGGTAAGAAACTGACCCTAAGTATAGAGGATGAGAGTGTTACCTTTTCAGTGGATAGAGCCATGCAACAACCACAATCTGCAGATGATACATGTTATTATATTCAAACTATAGATGCACATGCGGAATTATTAGAAGAATTTCCAGAATTACAAGGAACAGGAGAATGTTCTTTAGGAGAAGGTAATGAACCAATTGATGAAGCTGAAATGTTAGCTACACTTATAGCTAATGGATATGAACCAACAACAGAAGAAATTCAAATGCTAAAAGAAGAAGACAGATATCGATATAAATCATCGATAGAAGAACCTCCGAAATTAGAGTTAAAGCCACTTCCAAACCATTTGGAATACGCTTATTTACATGGTGAATCTGAATTACCTGTAATAATATCGTCTTCTCTTACTGAAAATGAGAAATCACAACTCATTTCTGTGTTGAAAGCTCATAAACCAGCCATTGCATGGAAGATTCATGATATTAAAGGAATAAGTCCTTCGTATTGCACACATAAAATCCTTATGGAAGAAGGTCATAAAACGTATGTGCAACGTCAACGAAGACTAAATCCTAATATGCAAGATGTAGTTAAGAAAGAGATTATTAAACTGCTAGATGCAGGTTTAATTTATCCGATCTCTGATAGTCCATGGGTAAGCCCAGTTCAATGCGTGCCTAAGAAGGGTGGCATGACTGTCATTACAAATGAGAAAAATGAGCTTATTCCTACTAGGACTGTAACAGGATGGCGTGTATGTATTGATTATAGAAAATTAAATGACGCCACCAGAAAAGATCACTTTCCCTTACCTTTCATAGATCAAATGTTGGAAAGATTAGCCGGAAATAGTTACTATTGTTTTCTAGATGGATTTTCCGGATATTTTCAAATTCCAATAGCACCCGAAGACCAAGAGAAAACCACATTTACGTGCCCTTATGGTACTTTTGCTTACAAACACATGCCATTTGGACTTTGTAACGCCCCTGCAACCTTTCAAAGGTGTATGATGGCGATTTTTCACGACATGATAGAAGAATGCATGGAAGTATTCATGGATGACTTTTCAGTCTTCGGTGATACATTTAAATCATGTCTAGTTAATCTGGAACGAATGCTAATTAGATGCGAAAAATCAAATCTAGTACTTAATTGGGAGAAATGCCATTTCATGGTTAAAGAAGGCATCGTTCTTGGACATAAAATTTCAAAAGAAGGAATTGAAGTGGATAGAGCTAAAGTAGATGTAATTGCTAAACTTCCACATCCCACCAATGTTAGAGGAGTTAGGAGTTTTCTAGGGCATGCCGGTTTTTACCGATGTTTCATAAAAGATTTTTCTAAAATTGCCACTCCTATGAATAAACTCCTAGAAAAGGATGCTCCATTCATCTTTTCAGATGAGTGTATCAAATCTTTTAATATTCTTAAAGAAAAACTCACTAATGCACCGATCATGATAACACCAAATTGGAATCTACCATTTGAACTAATGTGCGATGCAAGTGATTTTGCAATGGGAGCCGTTTTAGGACAAAGGATTGAAAAACGATTTCAACCTATATATTATGCTAGTAAGACGTTACAAGGAGCACAAACGAACTATACAACTACTGAAAAAGAACTCCTGGCTATTGTCTTTGCTTTTGACAAATTTCGATCATATCTCGTTCTAGCAAAAACGGTGGTCTATACAGACCATTCTGCTCTTAGATACCTATTTTCAAAACAAGATGCTAAACCAAGATTAATCCGTTGGATCTTACTCTTACAAGAGTTTGATATTGAAATCCGAGATAAAAGAGGAGCAGAAAATCTCGCCGCTGATCATCTTTCTCGTCTTGAAAATCCCGAGTTAGAAGTTCTAAATGAATCGGCCATACAAGACAACTTTCCTGATGAATATCTATTGAAGATAGATTATAAAGAAATCCCATGGTTTGCAGACTATGCAAACTACTTAGTTTGTGGATTCCTTGAAAAAGGATTATCGTACCAAAGACGAAAGAAATTCTTCAGTGATATAAAACACTATTTCTGGGAAGATCCACATCTGTTTAAAAGTTGTCCCGATGGAATAATACGCCGATGTGTATTCGGAGATGAAGCCAGTAAAATATTAAACCATTGTCACACAGGACCAACAGGAGGGCATTATGGGCCTCAACTAACAGCAAGAAAAGTTTATGAAGCTAGATTCTATTGGCCTACAATTTACAAAGACGCACACCTTCTTTGCAAATCCTGTGATGCATGTCAAAGGGCCGGAAAAATAAGTCAACGTGATGAAATGCCACAAAATGTCATCCAAGTATGTGAAGTATTTGACATTTGGGGTATTGACTTTATGGGTCCATTTCCAAAATCTCATAATAATCTATATATACTCGTAGCCATTGATTATGTATCTAAATGGGCGGAAGCACAAGCTCTCCCAACTAACGATGCACGAGTTGTAGTCAACTTTTTAAAACGTCTTTTTGCAAGGTTTGGAACACCGAAAGCTTTAATAAGTGATCGGGGTACCCATTTCCGTAATAATCAACTTGAGAAAGTTCTTAAAAGATATGGAGTAACTCATAAAATCTCCACCGCATATCATCCACAAACAAGTGGACAAGTTGAAAATACCAACCGAGCTTTAAAACGTATTCTAGAGAAAACTGTAGGATCAAATCCGAAGGAATGGTCCATTAAATTGGAGGATGCACTCTGGGCTTTTAGAACAGCCTACAAAACTCCAATTGGAACCACGCCTTTTAGACTTGTTTATGGAAAAGCATGTCATCTTCCAGTAGAAATTGAACACAAAGCATTTTGGGCTTTGAAGACATGTAATCTTGATTTACATGAAGCTGGACGTCTACGATTAAGTCAACTAAACGAATTAGAAGAATTAAGACATAAAGCATACGAAAATTCGTTAATCTATAAAGAAAGAACGAAGAAATGGCATGATAAAAGAATCAGAAGTTCAAAAGAATTTAAAGAAGGAGACAGAGTTCTTCTTTTCAATTCACGATTCAAGCTATTTCCTGGAAAATTGAAATCAAGATGGTCTGGACCATTCATAGTCAAAAGAGTTTTCCCATACGGAACGATAGAATTAATAAATTCAAATGGGATGGAATTTAAAGTTAATGGTCACAGAGTTAAACATTACATACATGGTCCGATGGAAGTCGACAACGAAGTTAATCACAATTTCGACACCACAGCTATCTAAGTGTGGGGAGAATCAAGTCTTTAAAGGATAATATGTATTTCTGTTAGAGTTAGATTGTCTGTTTTCGTGTAGTTCTCGAAAATGGAACACGTATGGTCTTTCCCTAGCAGACCCTAAAGAACTAGTCTTCTCCCCCCATTCTGAATTTTTATTTTTTTAGGTTTTTACGAAATGAAGACTGCCTGTGAACTAAACCATGGTCTAATGCTACACGCTTTGATCACTAAAAGAAATAATGATATACTCCCGAGTGAATTAGTATCAGTAATCAGAGAAAGAATGGACGGAGTTAGAAAAGAATCCAGATGCGAAGATAATAAGTTACAATTTGGTAAAGGAAAATCAAAATCCGCAGCGAAAAGAAGAGCACGACACCTAGAACGATGTCACAAATGCGGAAAATGGTCACATGGAGGTAAATGTTCAAATAATCAAACCTATTCAAATACCGAATTTGTTACTTTATGCAGAGACGGACCGTTCATATGTTTAGAAGAAAAGACACTGAATGCTCGAGGTTACGCCTATGCAGCCATGGAAAATCAATTAAACCGACTATCTTATGAATGGAATAGATCATATAACTAAGAAATCTATTCCACAGGTATGTCTGTACAGTTTTTATTTTTATTTTTATTTTTAACCTTTTGATAATAAACGCTAATTTGTTCACTAAAAAGTATTAAATTGGTATTAAATAAAATTAGGTTTGGCGACCGAAATTATTGATATCGTTCAAAAATTTATTACATCACTGCGAAATTTAACGTTTATTCTTAAGGTATAAATATCTTTAATCAATCAACCCAAAATATTTCAAAAATTCGTCATGAGTTAAATTAGGTCTTGGAACCGAAATTACTTTACCGAAAAGAGGGGCGCATATTTTTGATAATATTTGATTGATTAAAGTGGGATAAAAAGCCAAAAAGATTTTTTTTTATTTTTACCATGTTTTTAAAATAAATATTTAAATCTTAAATTAATAGTGTAAACTTTGTAAAAACAATATTTTTTAAAATTGTAAATATTTGAATTTTTAAATTAAGTCTGGTGTGAATTTTTAATTTTTAAAATATGAATTTTTAATTTTATGCATTTCAAATTTTAAGTTTGGTGTGATTTTTTTTATTAATTTTGAATTTTATATTTAAGTTGTGTGAATTTAAAAACAAAAATTTACTTTATCTCATTAAGTTAAGAATATGATTTTTAAAATTCGTCGTAAGTTGAAGACTAGGTCTTTGAACCGAAATTGCTTTACCCGAGGGAGGGACGAGAACTTTTATTATCATTATTTTTAATCTTATTGAATTAGAGTATGCCAAAAACATTGAAAAAACCCAAAAATCTTAGCTTTTAAAACAATCGCTACAAAAAGACAAATTTTAAAATTTTGTCGAAGGACGGACTAGGACATCGATCCGAAACGACCTCGTCCTAAATAACAAGGGAAACAAAATTTTAAAATTAATTACTTAATTGTTTTAATAAGTTAATGATTAAAAAAAAAAAAAAAAAAAAAAAAAAAGAGCAAACTCCGCGACTCGCGGAGTTTGAAGTACAAAACCTCCGCGACTCGCGGAGGGATCAAAAACCGGAAAAAAAAATATAACTGCAGAACAGATCAGTTTCACTCCCCCACACAAAAACACCCAAAAACACTGCGAAAAGAGCTGCGAAAAAACCCGAAAAACACCCCTAAAAATCCCAATTTTTAACCGTTAATCACCAAATTTTTTGCTAAAATCATGTTGAGAAGGATGCTATCTAAGAATTACTCAAGAAAAACGGTAAATTTCTACACCTAAACACCATTTAATTCGAGATTAAGTGTTCTTGAGCTATTTTTTTCCCAATTTGATTTTGATGCTTTTTAGTGTAATTAGACTTAAATTGTTTATGTATTATGCTTGTATAACCTAGATTGATGCTGTTTAACATGATTAGAAGCCTTAAACTTCAAATTTTGAATAATCTAGGGTTTGTGTTCTTGAGCAAATTTGGGGCTTTTTGATATAAACAGGTTATGGCCGATTTTTGTCATGAATTGTTACTAAATTGAGTAGTGTAACATGTCTAGGTAGTTAAATGATCCAAACTTTGAGCCTAAACATGATTTTGAGAATTAAAGTGGACTTTTTCAAGTCTAAAATTCATGAACTTGATTTTTGAAAGATAATGCCATTTGAGACTTGTTTAATTGCTAGTAATGATTATTTTGACATGTTATTTGAGTTGAATGCTTATGAACTTGGCGAACATTTTCGTATATGCTTATTTGAAAAAGTGTAGATTTGATGAAAAGATGAAAATGAGCTTAAGTTTGATATAAATTGATAATGTCATTGTAATTATTTTGATTGATGATTTTGCTGACACTAATGCATATTTGGATGCACAAAATTTGTGTTTGATGTGTTTTGCAGAATGAAAGGGGTGAATCTTCATCCCAAGCCCGCAATGCTCCTGCTGAGAATTTGGAACAACAGGAGGTGGATAACTACTACAAGCAGGATGTACCTCATCCAGTCATGACCTTTTCCGATATGCATTTGGAAGAGTTGCACCCGAACCTGAGATTTGACAGACTTTGGATAGATTATCCAAAATATCAAAGAGGTTTGCATACTCTTCATTCCAAGGTTGTTGAGGTACCGAGGGTCATAGAATGGGGACCCTTAGAAGATGTAGAATTGGCCGGGCCAATTAGGGAATTACTTGTACAGAGGTATGGTAATTCTTCTTTTAATGACTGGATATGTTTATTCACCATACGCAGACCTGTATATAAAGTATGGTGTGAAGAGTTGTTATGTAGTATAGAGTTGAATGATCGGGTAGCTAGTTTAACCGATCGTTCTTTTATTAGATTTTTGTTAGGCGGTTCGATGCGCCACATGTCTTTACTGGACATGGCTCAGGCTTTACGTATATATACGCCTGAGGAGTTAGCTTCTGCCGATTGTAGAGGATTGATACTAAACGGTAGAAAGATAGATGAGAATTTTGATACACACGGTGTGTGGAGTCAAATGACAAGCCATCACCGTTTCAAAGGGGGAAACTACTCTTATTTGGATATAGATAGAGCCGAATTAAGAGTGATACATAGGTTTTTAGCTAATTCGATTACACAAAGGGGTAAGAACAAAGAAAAAGTAAATGAACAAGATTTGTTTTACCATATGTGTATTCGAGACCCACAGAGCGCTGTAAGTATACCATATTGTGTGGGTTATTATTTATCAGCTATGGTTCGGGGGATGCGACCACATAGCATAATAGGAGGTGGTATTTTTATTACTTTGATTGGTGAATATCTCGGTGTGGATATAAGTCGGGGGGATTATTACTAGAAGAGCCGGAACCCCGCGATACTATAGGTTTAAATGTATACCATGGTGCGAAAGTTTTGAAGAGGCGAAATAACGCCGCAGTACGATACCATGGTAGACATCCACAGGTGGAGAGAAACCAGCAACAAGGTAATGTAGGAGGGGGGAATGAGATGCAAGAAATGCATAGGTTTATAGCTTCTCAGGAATACGAAAATGCTAGACAGAGTGCATTTGAAGATTGGCAAGTTCATCAGAACCAGATCATAGCTCATTGCCAACATATAGGTAGAAACTATATTCCTACACCGAAACCCGTCTTCCCTCCTTGGTCGATAGAGATGCAGCCACCATATCCTACGTATGACCCTGCCGAAGCATTCTATAGCACTTATGGTTATGCCTGGAACCCCTATTGGTACCAATATCATCCTTAGTTTACTTATTATTTTTTTTATTTTGTAATTTGTAATTATTGATACGTTTAATACTTTTGTTAATATTGTAATCATTTTTATAATTATCTAACTTTTATTCTTAGACTTTAATAATTTTTGAATGTGGGGTAATATACCAAACTTCAAAAATATGTATATATGTTTGCAGTTTATCTTATGTACACAACAGGGTAAAACAACGCATTTTCAAAGACTGGCATTAAGTTCAGCAAAAGCAACTAATTTTGACGACAAGATGCAAAATATATGTGAAATAACAACAAGACGGAATGAACAAATGATGTGCACCATTTATCATTCAGCAAACAAACGCCAATATATTTGGAAACTTTGGTAAAAATTTAATCATTTTCACACAAATCACCCTCAATAATTTAAATTGTTACTGATTTCTTGCAAATGAGGGCATTGCAAGATCTTAAGTATGGGAAGGGGTTAAATTCTTTCGGATTTTAAAATTTTTATATTAAACACTTGGTTACCATTAAAAATACTAGTAAAGCAGTAGTTGTATTAGAATCTAGTGCTCTCTGATAAAAAAGAACAGCCCTAGTCTTATATACTGACTACCCAATTCTAGTAAAATTTTTCAAAATTTTCAATTAAATGAATTCAAAATCATGTTTATACATATTTATGAACGATAAAACTAGGTTTTAACACCGAAATTATTGTTACCTCGGAAAGGACATAAATTGAGAAACAAACTAAAATGTCAAAATTCATTTAAAATGGAATAGAGGACGATAAAAAGAAAAATAAAAAGCCAAGTGTGGGAAAAGTTTACCAAGTTATTTTAAACATATGTCACATATATCTGTAACAAATAACTGAAAATACTTTTGCTTTGGACTAAACTAAACTGTTTTTACCCGATGAAAGAAAAGAAGAGATGGATCTACACGATGAATCAATTCCATCACTAAAAGGAAGTAAAGTCTTCCGAAAAAGACACGCGCTTCTTGATTTAGGTCATGAAGTTGTCGTCCAGACCAGCTGTAGGTTGACGAAAAATCTAGAAAAGTCATCTCTAAAATCAGCAGGAAATCCACGGACCTCAGCATCAAACAGGGTCGCCAAGTGGTCAGATTTATCCTAACCATGAGAAGGATTTATCTCGTACAATGGGGAGGCACCATGCAAATTAGCTGGATAAGACTAATGAATCAGATCCCCAGAAAGGATAATCTCCTTAAAGATTAAAAATCAGCTTTTAAGACTGATATTACTCAATCCTAGAGATTGACCTTAAAGATTGAGAATTCAAACTCATGGAATTCAATGATATCTAAACTCGAGCTTAAACGAGAAAATATTTTGATCAAAATTACAAACCGATTTGTTTTCTGAAAACCCTATTTTCAATGCGTTCATTACCATTGAACGTAAAATCCTAGGAATTCACCTGGAATTCATTAGGTCACCTGAACTAAATCGGGTGTCAACCGTAAGAACGGTGGTTGCATAGCATGGTCAAAGACAGGACCTTGTGCCAGACCGAAAAATTATAAGGGTGAGCTTTTACTATTGCTCCTACCAAGGATAGTAATTGCGTCCGACACGTTATAGACCATAATTAAAAGCATGTCAGGGGACATTGCCTTAAACAGTTGCTTGTTCAACGCTTTCCTTTACAACCGGACGGTAGTTTACCGAAAAGTAATATACGGGACAAGTAAACTGGACGTGTTGCTTTCCAAATACAAGGTTAGCAAGTGGGTGACACAAAACCGCAAGTTTTGAGCTAAAATTTTCAAATCTAAAACCCACCAAACCCACAAAAATATTTTGCAAACACCGGTAAAGGGTTATTCCGGAAAACTTATCTAGGGAAAAAACTAGATTTCAAAAGATCAAATGTTTTCATAAAGATCCAATTTCCTTAATGGATCTAAATTTTTATAGTCATGTGGGACTGTAAACCATATCGTTACTACCATTGTTTATACCGCCGTATAGAAATTACTGATGTACAAAGTGTGAAGAATAAAGAAGTGATTCTAGTATTTCAAGACAATATTGCTTGAGGACAAGCAACGCTCAAGTGTGGGAATATTTGATAATGCTAAAAACGAACATATATTTCATAGCATTATTCCTCAAGAAAGACAAGCTTTTAGTTGCAATTGTTCTATTTACAAGTGATATTCGTTTAAATAATAAAAGGTGAAGACAAAAGACAGATTCGACGAATTGAAGACGCAAACGACCAAAAAGCTCAAAAGTACAAAAGACAATCAAAAAGGTTCCAATTATTGATAAGAAACGTCTCGAAATCACAAGAGTACAAGATTCAAAACGCAAAGTACAAGATATTAAATTGTACGCGAGGACGTTCGAAAATCCGGAACCGGGACCAGAGTCAACTCTTAACGCTCGACGCAACGGACTAAAAATTACAAGTTAACTATGTATATAAATATAATATAATATATAATTAATTATATTAATTATATATATATTATATATATATATTAAAAACCGTCGGCAGAGAAAACTCCAAGGACTGAGCTGTAAAATTAACCTCCGCGACTCGCGGAGTTTGAAGGGGATTTTGCCGCGAGTCGCGGAGCCCCAAAATTCAACTCTGGCTATAAAGCAAACCGAATTCTGATCAAATTTCATATTCTATTTCTCTATCTCTCTATCTATACGATATATATATATATAATTTATATTTTAATTTTAATTTTAATTATAATTCTAATAATAAGGGTATGTTAGCGAATGTTGTAAGGGTGTAAGTCGAAATTCTGTCCGTGTAACGCTACGCTATTTTTAATCATTGTAAGTTATGTTCAACCTTTTTACATTAATGTCTCGTAGCTAAGTTATTATTATGCTTATTTAAAACGAAGTAATCATGATGTTGGGCTAATTACTAAAATTGGGTAATTGGGCTTTGTACCATAATTGGGGTTTGGACAAAAGAACGACACTTGTGGAAATTAGACTATGGGCTATTAATGGGCTTTATATTTGTTTAACTAAATGAAAGTTTGTTAATGTTAATATAAAGATTTACAATTGGGCGTCCCTATAATTTACCATATACACTCAATCGGACACGATGGGCGGGGTATTTATATGTACGAATAATCGTTCATTTAACCGGACACGGGAATGGATTAATAGCCACTAGAATAATTAAAACAGGGGTGAAATTACATTCAAGGGTAATTGGTGTAATTGTTAACAAAGTAGTAAAACCTTGGTTTACACGCAGTCGATAACCTGGTGTATTCATTAAACAAAGTATTAAAACCTTGTTACAATTCGAATCCCCAATTAGTTGGAATATTTAACTTCGGGTATAATAATAATTTGACAAGGACACTTGCAATTTATATTTATGACTGATGGACTGTTATGGACAAAAACCAGACGGACATATTGAATAATCCAGGACAAAGGACAATTAACCCATGGGCATAAAACTAAAAGCAACACGTCAAACATCATGATTACGGAAGTTTAAATAAGCATAATTCTTTTATTTCATATTTAATTTCCTTTATTTTATATTTAATTGCACTTCTAATTATCGCACTTTTATTTAATTGCACTTTTAATTATCGTACTTTTTAATTATCGCAATTTTATTTTATCGCATTTTTATTATTCGAAATTTCATTATCGTTATTTACTTTACGCTTTAATTTAAGTCTTGTATTTATTTTATATTTTACATTAGGTTTTAACTGCGACTAAAATCTTAAAATCGACAAACCGGTCATTAAACGGTAAAAACCCCCCTTTATAATAATAATATTACTTATATATATATATTTGTAATTTTATAAAAGTAAACTAATATTGCGTTGAGCTTTGTTTAAAGATTTCCCTGTGGAACGAACCGGACTTACTAAAAACTACACTACTGTACGATTAGGTACACTGCCTATAAGTGTTGTAGCAAGGTTTAAGTATATCCATTCTATAAATAAATAAATATCTTGTGTAAAATTGTATCGTATTTAATAGTTTTTCCTAGTAAAATATAAACTATTTTATATACACCTCGTACGACATCAATGCAACATAAAGAAGCATGTTATGCTTACGGATTAGTAATGTTCGCTTCTCACCAAAGTGAGAACAAGAACATCGGGCTACAACTATTAAACAAAATGTTCCCACAAGTGACGGAGTCGGTAATTGGGGTAAGAAATGAGGTTTTTAGATTGTTACGGGACTGTTGGACATTACGTAACCCTCGTCCCTTTGACGAAGTTACAACACGCTGTCTTATCAACGGCCATAACGGTTATGTTCCACAAGACCAAGGATGGGAAGTAGTCCTAGTAAAACCAGAATGCATGACTTGTTTCTGGACGTATGAATTACGTGTCTTTATTGCCTTTGCTGAACGACTTGTGTACTAGCTAGAATTATCTTCACAACCATCTTGTATCAAATTTATTGTGTGCTATATTTCATGCTATATGTAAAATAAGCGGTATTGTAAGTTTGTAAAATATTGTGTAAAAGTTTGAACGCGAAATATTATTATAATCAGTTTTTCATATAGAATTGTAGTAGTTGAATTGTATATTAGCTACTAAGTATGAACTTAACGGGTAGGTACTACCCGAATTTAAACTTATAAAACACTAATATGAAGAAAAAGCTTTTATAAATGAGTTCATATTATGCTACGAAATACTATTAACTACTCTTAATATTCTGTATGATTAACTTGTTCCATTTAACTATTTTGAAAGAAATGGCACCGACTACTCGACACACCGTGAATATGAATGAAGAGGAATTCCGTACTTTTCTAGCTTCAAACATAGCCGCAGTACAGGCTGCGCTACATACCAACAATAACCTTGGATCTAGCAGTACAGGAAATCGTGTAGGATGCACCTACAAAGAATTCACTGCCTGCAAACCTTTGGAATTTGATGGAACCGAAGGACCGATCGGATTGAAACGGTGGACCGAGAAGGTTGAATCGGTGTTTGCCATAAGTAAGTGTACTGAAGAGGACAAAGTGAAGTACGCTACGCATACCTTCACAGGTTCTGCGTTAACATGGTGGAATACCTATCTAGAGCAAGTGGGACAAGACGATGCGTACGCACTACCGTGGTCAGCATTCAAGCACTTGATGAACGAGAAGTACCGTCCCAGAACCGAGGTCAATAAGCTCAAGACAGAACTTAGAGGGTTACGAACCCAAGGATTTGATATTACCACGTACGAAAGACGATTCACAGAATTGTGCCTATTGTGTCCGGGAGCATTCGAAGATGAGGAAGAGAAGATCGACGCGTTTGGGAAAGGATTACCGGAAAGAATCCAAGAAGATATAAGTTCACACGAGCCCGCCTCCATACAACAGGCATGTAGAATGGCTCACAAACTAGTTAACCAGATTGAAGAAAGAATTAAAGAACAGACTGCTGAAGAGGCCAATGTGAAGCAAGTCAAAAGAAAGTGGGAGGAAAACGGTGATAAGAATCACCAATACAACAACAACAGCAATTATAACAATAATCGCAACAACTATCCTAACAATCGCAACATCAATCGCAACTACAACAAACGGCCCAACAACAACAACAACAACAACAACAACAACAACAACAGCAACCACAACAATCATCTTAACAACAATAATAACCGCAACAACAACAACAACAATCAGAAGCAGCTATGCCAAAGGTGTGAAAAGTATCACTCGGGGTTCTGCACCAAATTTTGCAACAAATGTAAAAGAAATGGTCATAGCGCGGCGAAGTGTGATGTCTACGGACCAGGGGTTAACAGAACGAAAGGAATAAATGGTGTCGGAACGAGTAATGGCGGAGCAAGTAGTGTCGGAGCAAGTTATGCCAATGTAGTTTGTTATAAATGTGGAAAACCGGGCCACATTATTAGAAATTGCCCGAACCAGGAGAACACGAATGGACAAGGCCGCGGAAGAGTTTTCAATATTAATGCGGCAGAGGCACAGGAAGACCCGGAGCTTGTTACGGGTACGTTTCTTATTGACAATAAATCTGCTTACGTTTTATTTGATTCGGGTGCGGATAGAAGCTATATGAGTAGAGATTTTTGTACTAAATTAAGTTGTCCATTGACGCCTTTGGATAGTAAATTTTTACTCGAATTAGCAAATGGTAAATTAATTTCAGCAGATAATATATGTCGGAATCGAGAAATTAAACTGGTTAGCGAAACATTTAAGATTGATTTGATACCAGTAGAGTTTGGGAGTTTTGATGTGATAATCGGTATGGACTGGTTGAAAGAAGTGAAAGCAGAGATCGTTTGTTACAAAAATGCAATTCGCATTATACGAGAAAAAGGAAAACCCTTGATGGTGTACGGAGAAAAGGGCAACACGAAGCTACATCTTATTAGTAATTTGAAGGCACAAAAACTAATAAGAAAAGGTTGCTATGCTGTTCTAGCACACGTCGAGAAAGTACAAACTGAAGAAAAGAGCATCAATGATGTTCCCATTGCAAAAGAATTTCCCGATGTATTTCCGAAAGAATTACCGGGATTACCCCCACATCGATCCGTTGAATTTCAAATAGATCTTGTACCAGGAGCTGCACCAATAGCTCGTGCTCCTTACAGACTCGCACCCAGCGAGATGAAAGAACTACAAAGCTAATTACAAGAACTTTTAGAGCGTGGTTTCATTCGACCAAGCACATCACCGTGGGGAGCTCCTGTTTTGTTTGTCAAGAAGAAAGATGGTACATTCAGGTTGTGTATCGACTACCGAGAGTTGAACAAACTTACCATCAAGAACCGCTACCCACTACCGAGAATCGATGACTTATTTGATCAACTACAAGGCTCGTCTGTTTATTCAAAGATTGACTTACGTTCCGGGTATCATCAAATGCGGGTGAAAGAAGATGATATTCCAAAGACTGCTTTCAGAACACGTTACGGTCATTACGAGTTTATGGTCATGCCGTTTGGTTTAACTAATGCACCAGCTGTGTTCATGGACCTTATGAACCGAGTGTGTGGACCATACCTTGACAAGTTTGTCATTGTTTTCATTGATGACATACTTATTTACTCAAAGAATGACCAAGAACACGGTGAACATTTGAGAAATGTGTTAGAAGTATTGAGGAAGGAAGAATTGTACGCTAAGTTTTCAAAGTGTGCATTTTGGTTGGAAGAAGTTCAATTCCTCGGTCACATAGTGAACAAAGAAGGTATTAAGGTGGATCCGGCAAAGATAGAAACTGTTGAAAAATGGGAAACCCCGAAAACTCCGAAACACATACGCCAGTTTTTAGGACTAGCTGGTTACTACAGAAGGTTCATCCAAGACTTTTCCAGAATAGCAAAACCCTTGACTGCATTAACGCATAAAGGGAAGAAATTTGAATGGAATGATGAACAAGAGAAAGCGTTTCAGTTATTGAAGAAAAAGCTAACTACGGCACCTATATTGTCATTGCCTGAAGGGAATGATGATTTTGTGATTTATTGTGATGCATCAAAGCAAGGTCTCGGTTGTGTATTAATGCAACGAACGAAGGTGATAGCTTATGCGTCTAGACAATTGAAGATTCACGAACAAAATTATACGACGCATGATTTGGAATTAGGCGCGGTTGTTTTTGTATTAAAGACTTGGAGGCACTACTTATATGGGGTCAAAAGTATTATATATACCGACCACAAAAGTCTTCAACACATATTTAATCAGAAACAACTGAATATGAGGCAGCGTAGGTGGATTGAATTGTTGAATGATTACGACTTTGAGATTCGTTACCACCCGGGAAAGGCAAATGTGGTAGCCGACGCCTTGAGCAGAAAGGACAGAGAACCCATTCGAGTAAAATCTATGAATATAATTATTCACACTAACCTTACTACTCAAATAAAGGAGGCGCAACAAGGAGTTTTAAAAGAAGGAAATTTAAAGGATGAAATACCCAAAGGATCAGAGAAGCATCTTAATATTCGAGAAGACGGAACCCGGTATAGGGCTGAAAGAATTTGGGTACCAAAATTTGGAGATATGAGAGAAATGGTACTTAGAGAAGCTCATAAAACCAGATACTCAATACATCCTGGAACGGGGAAGATGTACAAGGATCTTAAGAAACATTTTTGGTGGCCAGGTATGAAAGCCGATATTGCTAAATATGTAGGAGAATGTTTGACGTGTTCTAAGGTCAAAGCTGAACATCAGAAACCACCAGGTCTACTACAACAACCTGAAATCCCGGAATGGAAATGGGAAAACATTACCATGGATTTCATCACTAAATTGCCAAGGACTGCAAGTGGTTTTGATACTATTTGGGTAATAGTTGATCGTCTCACCAAATCAGCACACTTCCTGCCAATAAGAGAAGATGACAAGATGGAGAAGTTAGCACGACTGTATTTGAAGGAAGTCGTCTCCAGACATGGAATACCAATCTCTATTATCTCTGATAGGGATGGCAGATTTATTTCAAGATTCTGGCAGACATTACAGCAAGCATTAGGAACTCGTCTAGACATGAGTACTGCCTATCATCCACAAACTGATGGGCAGAGCGAAAGGACGATACAAACGCTTGAAGACATGCTACGAGCATGTGTTATTGATTTCGGAAACAGTTGGGATCGACATCTACCGTTAGCAGAATTTTCCTACAACAACAGCTACCATTCAAGCATTGAGATGGCGCCGTTTGAAGCACTTTATGGTAGAAAGTGCAGGTCTCCGATTTGTTGGAGTGAAGTGGGGGATAGACAGATTACGGGTCCGGAGATTATACAAGAAACTACCGAGAAGATCATCCAAATTCAACAATGGTTGAAAACCGCCCAAAGTCGACAAAAGAGCTACGCTGACATTAAAAGAAAAGATATAGAATTTGAAATTGGAGAGATGGTCATGCTTAAAGTTGCACCTTGGAAAGGCGTTGTTCGATTTGGTAAACGAGGGAAATTAAATCCAAGGTATATTGGACCATTCAAGATTATTGATCGTGTCGGACCAGTACCTTACCGACTAGAGTTACCTCAACAACTCGCGGCTGTACATAACACTTTCCACGTCTCGAATTTGAAGAAATGTTTTGCTAAAGAAGATCTCACTATTCCGTTAGATGAAATCCAAATCAACGAAAAACTTCAATTCATCGAAGAACCCGTCGAAATAATGGATCGTGAGGTTAAAAGACTTAAGCAAAACAAGATACCAATTGTTAAGGTTCGATGGAATGCTCGTAGAGGACCCGAGTTCACCTGGGAGCGTGAAGATCAGATGAAGAAGAAATACCCGCATCTATTTCCAGAAGATTCGTCAACACCTTCAACAGCTTAAAATTTCGGGACGAAATTTATTTAACGGGTAGGTACTGTAGTGACCCGAACTTTTCCATGTTTATATATATTAATTGAGATTGATATTTACATGATTAAATGTTTCCAACATGTTAAGCAATCAAACTTGTTAAGACTTGATTAATTGAAATATGTTTCATATAGACAATTGACCACCCAAGTTGACCGGCGATTCACGAACGTTAAAACTTGTAAAAACGACATGACGATATATATATATATATGGATATACATATGGTTAAAATGAGATTATGATAAGTAAGTATCTCCATAAGTATATTAACAATGAGTTTTATACATATAAACAAGACTACTAACTTAAGGATTTCGAAACGAGACATATATGTAACGATTATCATTGTAACGACATTTAAATGTATATATATCATATTAAGATATATTAATATATCATAATATCATGATAATATAATAATTTAACATCTCATTAGATATAATAAACAATGGGTTAACAACATTAATTGAGATCGTTAACTTAAAGGTTTCAAAACAACACTTACATGTAACGACTAACGATGACTTAACGACTCAGTTAAAATGTATATACATGTAGTGTTTTAATATGTATTTATACACTTTTTAAAGACTTCAATACACTTATCAAAATACTTCTACTTAACAAAAATGCTTACAATTACATCCTCGTTCAGTTTCATCAACAATTCTACTCGTATGCACCCGTATTCGTACTCGTACAATACACAGCTTTTAGATGTATGTACTATTGGTATATACACTCCAATGATCAGCTCTTAGCAGCCCATGTGAGTCACCTAACACATGTGGGAACCATCATTTGGCAACTAGCATGAAATATCTCATAAAATTACAAAAATATGAGTAATCATTCATGACTTATTTACATGAAAACAAAATTACATATCCTTTATATCTAATCCATACACCAACGACCAAAAACACCTACAAACACTTTCATTCTTCAATTTTCTTCATCTAATTGATCTCTCTCAAGTTCTATCTTCAAGTTCTAAGTGTTCTTCATAAATTCCAAAAGTTCTAGTTTCATAAAATCAAGAATACTTTCAAGTTTGCTAGCTCACTTCCAATCTTGTAAGGTGATCATCCAACCTTAAGAAATCTTTGTTTCTTACAGTAGGTTATCATTCTAATACAAGGTAATAATCATATTCAAACTTTGGTTCAATTTCTATAACTATAACAATCTTATTTCAAGTGATGATCTTACTTGAACTTGTTTTCGTGTCATGATTCTGCTTCAAGAACTTCGAGCCATCCAAGGATCCGTTGAAGCTAAATCCATTTTTCTCTTTTCCAGTAGGTTTATCCAAGGAACTTAAGGTAGTAATGATGTTCATAACATCATTTGATTCATACATATAAAGCTATCTTATTCGAAGGTTTAAACTTGTAATCACTAGAACATAGTTTAGTTAATTCTAAACTTGTTCGCAAACAAAAGTTAATCCTTCTAACTTGACTTTTAAAATCAACTAAACACATGTTCTACATCTATATGATATGCTAACTTAATGATTTAAAACCTGGAAACACGAAAAACACCGTAAAATCGGATTTACGCCGTCGTATTAACACCGCGGGCTGTTTTGGGTTAGTTAATTAAAAACTATGATAAACTTTGATTTAAAAGTTGTTATTCTGAGAAAATGATTTTTATTATGAACATGAAACTATATCCAAAAATTATGGTTAAACTCAAAGTGGAAGTATGTTTTCTAAAATGGTCATCTAGACGTCGTTCTTTCGACTGAAATGACTACCTTTACAAAAACGACTTGTAACTTATTTTTATGACTATAAACCTATACTTTTTCTGTTTAGATTCATAAAATAGAGTTCAATATGAAACCATAACAATTTGATTCACTCAAAACGGATTTAAAATGAAGAAGTTATGGGTAAAACAAGATTGGATAATTTTTCTCATTTTAGCTACGTGAAAATTGGTAACAAATCTATTCCAACCATAACTTAATCAACTTGTATTGTATATTATGTAATCTTGAGATACCATAGACACGTATACAATGTTTCGACCTATCATGTTGACACATCTATATATATTTCGGAACAACCATAGACACTCTATATGTGAATGTTGGAGTTAGCTATACAGGGTTGAGGTTGATTCCAAAATATATATAGTTTGAGTTGTGATCAATACTGAGATACGTATACACTGGGTCGTGGATTGATTCAAGATAATATTTATCGATTTATTTCTGTACATCTAACTGTGGACAACTAGTTGTAGGTTACTAACGAGGACAGCTGACTTAATAAACTTAAAACATCAAAATATATTAAAAGTGTTGTAAATATATTTTGAACATACTTTGATATATATGTATATATTGTTATAGGTTCTTGAATCAACCAGTGGCCAAGTCTTACTTCCCGACGAAGTAAAAATCTGTGAAAGTGAGTTATAGTCCCACTTTTAAAATCTAATATTTTTGGGATGAGAATACATGCAGGTTTTATAAATGATTTACAAAATAGACACAAGTACGTGAAACTACATTCTATGGTTGAATTATCGAAATCGAATATGCCCCTTTTTATTAAGTCTGGTAATCTAAGAATTAGGGAACAGACACCCTAATTGACGCGAATCCTAAAGATAGATCTATTGGGCCTAACAAACCCCATCTAAAGTACCGGATGCTTTAGTACTTCGAAATTTATATCATATCCGAAGGGTGTCCCGGAATGATGGGGATATTCTTATATATGCATCTTGTTAATGTCGGTTACCAGGTGTTCACCATATGAATGATTTTTATCTCTATGTATGGGATGTGTATTGAAATATGAAATCTTGTGGTCTATTATTATGATTTGATATATATAGGTTAAACCTATAACTCACCAACATTTTTGTTGACGTTTTAAGCATGTTTATTCTCAGGTGATTATTAAGAGCTTCCGCTATCGCATACTTAAATAAGGACGAGATTTAGAGTCCATGCTTGTATGATATTGTGTAAAAACTGCATTCAAGAAACTTATTTTGTTGTAACATATTTGTATTGTAAACCATTATGTAATGGTCGTGTGTAAACAGGATATTTTAGATTATCATTATTTGATAATCTACGTAAAGATTTTTAAAACCTTTATCTATGAAATAAAGGTTATGGTTTGTTTTAAAAATGAATGCAGTCTTTGAAAAACGTCTCATATAGAGGTCAAAACCTCGCAACGAAATCAATTAATATGGAACGTTTTTAATCAATAAGAAAGGGACATTTCAATTTTATGCTAAAGTTATTAGTTAAAGATTATGATAAAAGGTTATGATAATGGATTAGTAAAGTAATTATGATTATGGTGTACGTGCATGCATGCATACGTGCGTATGTGCATGTGATATCGGTTAAAAAGTCACGTTTTTACCCCCGATATTGAGTCCCAAAAGCATAAAGTTCAAAGCTTTGTCAGCAAAATAATCGTTTTTTCAATTAAACTTGTAGGTAAAGTAATTACAAAGATAATGCAAAAAGAATCAAGAGAAACGGAGCTAAAACGAAGATTCTAGAGCGAAAACGGTGAAAGACAAGAAATCGAGTTACGATCCAGGAAATCAAGGCTGACCAGCAAGCCAAACGGCCTGCCATACGGCCAGCCATTATGGAAACGTCCTGCCAGATACGTGCCACCACACAAGCTGCCAAACGACCTACCAGAAAAACGGCCTGCCAAATACGGCCTGCCAAACGGCCTGCCAAACGGCCTGCCAGGCGTATTTGGCAATTTTCAAATCTATTTAAAGGGTCTTTGTCATCTATTCCAACACACACCTCTCTTCACTCTCTCACTACAATACACTTTCTCCCACTAGAGCTTTCAAGGCCTTCTCACCTCCGAGCGGGAAATTAAGTACCCGGAGGAGGCGAACGCCGAAGATTGTAATAGGAGCGGGCTAGAGGTTGTCAGCACTTGTAATTATCCAGATCTCGTCTGTAAACGGTGAACGCTTTCCTTAATTTAATAAAGTTATTATCTTGAGTTGCTTTCATCTTGCATGATTATCTATCTGTTACAATTGTTTATTACGTGTTGAATATTTTATCTGAAACTTATCATTTTGTTATGCTGAAACCTTGACGGTTTAGAGGTTTAATTTACGGATCACCCTTTCCGCTTATTCACGTGGCTATAACCTAGTATTAGGACCTGATCAACCCTAGGATACAAGGTAAGTAGTTATGTGTGCTTAACGTCACAATAGGGATATAGTACCTACGTATGAATAACCATTTGTTCATCATAGAAGAGCTGCCCATTTAGATTGTGGTTAGAGTTAGCAATAGAAAGTTCAGTGAACACTAGCTTACTCAGAAGCATGATTCACGTTAGAAGCAATGTTCTTGAGATATTGTAAGATGATCCGGGGTAGAATAAGTGATCGCAAAGGAGAGACTTCTATCCCAATTAGCAGTACCTTAGAATATCTAAGATTGCACATATGTTAATGTTAAGGCATAGCATAGTGATTTAGTGGTAGGATATTGCTTTAGTTAGACCAACTAGGATTAAGAAAAGCTGAGACGTTCCTTTATTGGGTAAACCACTTTGTTCATGTACCTAGGATTCTATCCATAAGGTCGTTTAAACCTTTCAGGTTAGCGTTAGGAGTAGGGATACCTGTCTTAGCCAGAATCTTCAAAGCCTAAACTCTTAGTGACAAATCAGTTAGGTTCACAGCCAGTTGATTGAGGTTTAGTGTTTATCCTAGGAAGTTGAACTCTTGCGATAATTCTCCTTCAGAATTCTATTCTTCATACCTATCTTTACTTTTATTGTTTAATTACTATTTTATCTAGTTAATCTTAATCTATCACCTCTTGTCACTAGGGTTAACTATATAGGCACTTTTGTCCCACATTACTGAATAAACATACAAAAATACGTACCTGAGTTATATTTACCACTTACTCGTTAAAAGGAAGACAAGTAGGTGAGTTATAGCTTGGAACCCCAGCTAAATATAAATGATAAAACAAACCACTACTCCTCCTTATGGTATCTGATTCTGACGTGCCGCGACCTAACGACACCGCGAAAATAAAACCGTCCGTTTCGGCCATATCATAAGGAGAGTAGAGTTTTTGGCGCCGCTGCCGGGGAACTATTTTCTGTCTGTTAAGGTAATCGCTGATTCTATCAAGATATCTGAGATTCTTGAGTGGTGTCTAAGAAAGACAATTATACACGGACTTGGTTATTGGATTTTCCGAACAGTCTCCAATTATATTAGAACCAAAAGGATCATGCCTCTCCGTTGTCTGCCTGGCCACTTGTTTCAAAGATAAATTGACAAAAATCACACATGCTTAACAAACAGAGAGTTTGTCGGTATAGGATTTAAAGTCGCCATTATAGTAAACCCTTTTCAAATTATAAAAACAAAAATATTAATTATGGTTTTAATTTCTGTAGTTTCCAGTTCAAACTTAACCGTCTACGAAGAAAGTGCGAATGGCAGTTGCTCTCCCACGACTTCAAAAACCGACGAAGTTTTTCTTTATAAACCTAAAACAAATCTAAACCCTGATGAATCTCATCAAGACTTAGTTCTAGATTTTTGTAGTCCAAGAAGCCGGATAATTTCATCTGACTTAGAGATTTCATTGCTTTTAGAAAAAGTTTTACTCAAATACACCAGGATTCGACCCTCTTCACGATCCAAAAGGGAGTCTCAGTCTTAACGAACTCCTGATAATGGAAGATGAGATAAGGGAAGAATATCCAACTATTTTCAACTATCCAGACTTGTTCGAATTTAATCCTAAAGAGATACGAAACTCTGATAAAACAAAAGCTCCGTTTATTGGAAATCTGTTAAATCCTAGTAGAAGGTTAGACGTCTATATAGAATTCGTTAGGCACCTCTATTCCTCAGACTTCCCATTTTCAACATTTCAACTCAACCTGTTAAAAGAGCTGCGTTCTCAGACTCGTTCTCTTCACAAACTGATAAAAGAATGTGGGGATGACCTTTTCGTCAAGTATCGGGATGCAGAAATCAATTTCAAATTCGATTTAGAGTCATTCGTCGCTTTTCTCCCTCATTTCACCAATAAGGAAGTTTCTCCAATTCACATAAACCGTTACGTCTCGGCAATGATCTCTGAATTAGAATTTTGGATTGAAAGCAAGACACCTAACCCTATTTCAACCTACGAAAACCGAGATTTCTTTTACTTTGATCCAGCCTCTTTTCTCATCAAAAGATTAATTGAAGCTTTTCCGGATTCTACCAAGGAAAGAATACATCAGAATTTCTTCACAAAAAGAAAGGAAGTATACTCGGAACTTGTGCAAATCCTCACTATGTCAAAATTTTCATTTACAAACCCACAAAGGAAGATCATTCGAGAAATATCTTCAAATTTTAAATTTACTATCGGTGATCCTGACTGCGCGGAAGATCTTTTATTTCAAGACACAGTGGCAAAACTTCTTTTTGAACTAAATTATAGAGATACTGGGTTAAGGGACGGAATTTCAAATACTAAGAAAGTAAAAAGGGCTTTGGTTAAACTTATGGACGATATCGGAGATTTACAGAGGCGCGAGCGTAAAATGTTAAGTGATTTTGAAATATTCTCAATACACTCCGCTGATTTACTCTGGATGGTCAAGGAAGCTTTAAACTTGTCTTTCTTTCCGTGTCATTTCTGGAATCTAGTTGTAGAACCTGTGTAATTTGTGTTTTTAATAAAAATAAAATATTTTAATTTTTAGTTGTCTTTTCTTTTCTTATTTTAGTTAGTGATATATCTTAGAAAATATAACGAAATAATATAAAAATAACCGGATTAAAATCCGAGGTTTTATTTTATTTGTCTTCTCTTAAAACCCTTTAAATTTTAAAATCATAAAAACTTAAAAATTGTGCGAGTCGGGTCGGGGAAATAAGCCTGCGAGCCATACGAGCCTTTTTCTTTCTCTTTTCCCTCTCTTTTCTTCTTCCTTCTCTTTTCTTTTTGTGATTTTTTTTCTCCCTCTGTCCCTTCGAAGCCGTCGCACCACCACCACCTTACCACACTCAAATCTTAACCAAATTCGATGAATCAAAGCTTGAAACTTGTTCTCTCGAGCCTCCTAAACTCGATTCCATCATCAATTTTGCACGAAAGATGGCCAATCGTCGAAATAATGTCGAATTGCCCCATTGTCTTCGTGGGTAGGATAACCCAGAGGAAAATGAGCCCTTTATGAGAGTTTGGATTAACCGAGATAAAGCGGGTAATAAATACATAAATTGGACGATATTGGAACAGTGTGGTTGGGCTGATGATCTCGGAAGAATGTTGACTTTTCAAGCCGCGGGTAGAAAGCACCGGGCCTGGAAAATGTTGTTTGAGTTAAACGAAACAACATATAACGAGCCATATGCGGAGTTTATTGCTACCTGGAGTTTTGATTCAACAGTTGATCCGGCGGATTATAATAATCAAGAATGCATCCATTTTCGACATCAAAACCGAATGTATCACTTGACTCTCGCACGGTTTCCGAGACACCTAGAGTTGTACAAATCATCACAACTCACCCGGCCAATATTCAGGGATGGATTGACCACCTTGAATTACATGGATCATCAGACTTTCTGGCAAGAGCACACCACAGATAACGGGCCATGGCAGTAACGTAAAAAGGCGTCAAAATTTGCCAACCCCGTACTCCGAATCCTTCACCACCTAATCACCAAAACCCTCCATCCTAAAGCCAGATTTGGCGGTGTGGTTACAATCAGAGACATGCGCCTGATGCACGCCATAATGAACAACCAAAATCTACAGGTAGCGCATCTCCTAGCTCAGGCTATCACCAGCGAGAAGAATTCGGCAAGCACGGTTGTGCCAGTTTTAGGGGGTGTTGTGACTAAGTTGCTCAAGAGCATGCGTGTTTTGGGGGATGTTGCACGGTTTAACTATACCATTGGGGCCGTATCAGAAGAGATTGGGTATAAGTTGTTGAGCTACTGGAAGTATATTCGCGTTGAGGGTGAGCAGTTGACCATCCAGGCGAACCCAGAGATACCCGGTTCCGAAGAGCTGACGGTACCAGGGTTGAGAGTTCAGGGATTCAGACCTGATACTAGGACACAGGATGGTAGTAGGAGACGAGGTTCCCAGGAACCTGTGGATGAGGATGACCCCACAGCCCATGGACGGCCCACTGACACTCGCCGTCACTCATCAATTGGCGAGGGTGATCATCCACGATATCCACCATACGGCTACCTGTACCATATGGGAGATTTACCTGGGCATGAGAGTTGGTTTTCCCAGCACGCGATCCTTGAGAATTTGGACCACTTTGCGCATTATGCGGGGAGGCAGTTCGGCATCCCACCATACCCACATGAGTATCCGGTAATGCAAGCCCACTGTAATCCAAGGGGAGCAGGCCCGAGCCATCAATTTTCAGGACCTACAACTCCACCTACTCATCACTACACACAGCGTACAGTTATCGCACCTACACCGCCACCTCCACAGACTACAGGGCCCGAGAATTTTGTTGAAGAGTTGTTCAACGTTAACACATCTACTGTTGCTCAGGACCCTAGATGGGAACAGGCATTGGAGCAGCGTACGACTGTAGGGGTTGCACAGGGTATCGATAGTATGGACGTGAACCAGCAGTGGGGAAGAGGTAGAGATTTACAGGATAGTATGGGTTGGCAGGCAGGGCCTATGGTTTATATGAGCACGTCATCGTTAACTGGGTTAATCGCTAGATCAGATGAGATAGAATTTAGAATATCCTTGGGTATGAATACAGCAGAGTTGGCAGACCAGTTTACCACAGACGAGGAGATGACCAGCGAGGATCAATCTAGATTGAGGAACCCAACCAGGGCCCGTACCAGTGTGATCTACTCTCCACCATATTCAGCACCTCAGTCGTAATCATGATTATCTTTTGGAACATTCGAACCTTTTTTTATTAATGCTACATTTAATTACATTTCTGTACGCCCGGTCTCGGGCATAACTACTTTTATGTTTTAGTATGTATGGTTGCTTTTAGAATAAATATTGCATGAATAAACGTCGCAAAGCAAACGACGATCGAGACCGTACGAGATGGAAACAACTTGGAGCAAGGATGCTTTGAACGAGGATGACGCCGGCTCAAGAATTGGAGAATTCATAAGCAGCGCGCCATCCAATTGCACGTCTTGACACCATAGGGGAGTACTACGTCTTCATCACCTTTCCAATAGAATATACGCAATTACTATACCACTTTAAAAACTAAGTGTGGGTTTGGCAACCCCACCAACATAAACTTTTAATAAAACAAACGCCTCTCTTTAAAACTAAAGTGTGGGATACTCCGTATCCTTAACATTGAGGACAATGTTATTTTAAAGTGTGGGATAGCAAATGTTGCACATAACGATTCTTGTAAAATCCTCAAGTTTTTCACAAAATTTAAAACTTTTCGAATTATAAAACGCTAAGGATGATAAAATTCTATAAAAGATCAAAAAAGTTTTTGCTACAAAATAGACAAAAAGGGTAAAACAGGGTTGAAAACTTTTTGCGAAAAATCAAAATCAATTCTCCCAATAGAGCATTGCATAACGAAAGGCGCAATTCGACCTATTATAATTGTTGTAAGGCACCCCTAAATAAGGCTTTATAAGCACTCATTTTTAGTGCTTCACTATATTTCCGTTGAGCGCGCCGATGTTAAACATTTCGGAATCAGAACTTGCTCTTGATCTACATTTCGGAATCACACATTTTGACTAGGATGACTAAGTTAAAACCTCAGCTATTCGTGAAGATAAAAACAACCTCCGCTACACACATTCGTTTCCATTTTCGCTCCACAACTCCATTTCACTTTTTCTTATTTACTCTATTCGCTTCATAAATAAATAAATCCCGACTAAATCATTCTTTTTCGGGAAAAACCTCCAAAATTGCACTAGAAAAATGCGAGCATCCAAGCCAAATATCAAAGAAGATCGCCAAAAAGGAGACCTCGAAGAGAAAAGCAAAAGATGCTTTCAAAAAAAAAAAAAAAACTAGAGCAAAGTCTCTACGAATAAAGGCTCTGAGAAAGGGAGCAGAACCAGCAAAGATTCGAGAAAAACTCCTGGCAGTCACAAAGAAGGATGCTCACCAAGAAATTCCTGATAAAAAGCTGAAGGGATCGCCGAAATCAATCTTTCGAAAAAGAAAACTCCTATCTATCAAAACCCTTCGTACTCTAGAAACTTCCAAATCCCCATCTCTTCACAAATTCAAACTGAGTCGATAACCGAAAATTCTCGCAAATAAGTGATGGAGATTTGAGTCTTGATCAAGCCTATGACGAAGAATGTAAGCATGACTAGCTAAGAGTGACTTCATTTATTATAACTTTAGGATACCCTAAACACTTTAGTGAAATGAGTGACCCGAGTGAGATAGCCTTAGTTATGTAACCTCCTCTCATGCTTACGGGAAAAGATTCGAGAATAGCAAAAAGAATAAAAGTAAAGCTTCTGCTTTTTCGTCTTGCGGAACAAAACAGCTTGATCTCTACAAATTAAAGTCCTTACTGTATTAAGTTCGGAAGTTTGCTTGAGGACAAGCAAAGTCTAAGTGTGGGATATTTGATATCGGCTAAAAAGTCACGTTTTTACCCCCGATATTGAGTCCCAAAAGCATAAAGTTCAAAGCTTTGTCAGCAAAATAATCGTTTTTTTGGTTAAACTTGTAGGTAAAGTAATTACAAAGACAATGCAAAAAGAATCAAGAGAAACGGAGCTAAAACGAAGATTCTGGAGCGAAAACGGTGAAAGATAAGAAATCAAGTTACGATCCAGGAAATCAAGGCAGACCAGCAAGCCAAACGGCCTGCCATACGGCCTGCCATTATGGAAACGGCCTTCCAGATACGTGCCACCACACGACCTGCCAAACGACCTACCAGAAAAATGGCCTGCCAAATACAGCCTGCCATACTGCCTGCTAAACGGCCTGCCAGGCGTATTTGGCAATTTTCAAGTCTATTTAAAGGGTCTTTGTCATCCATTCCAACACACACCTCTCTTCACTCTCTCACTACAATACACTTTCTCCCACTAGAGCTTTCAAAGCCTTCTCACCTCCGAGCGGGAAATTAAGTACCCGGAGGCGAACGCCGAAGATTGTAATAGGAGCGGGCTAGAGGTTGTCAGCACTTGTAATGGTCCAGATCTCGTCTGTAAACGGTGAACGCTTTCCTTAATTTCATAAAGTTATTATCTTGAGTTGCTTTCATCTTGCATGATTATCTATCTGTTACAATTGTTTATTACGTGTTGAATATTTTATCTGAAACTTATCATTTTGTTATGCTGAAACCTTGATGGTTTAGAGGTTTAATTTACGGATCACCCTTTCCGCTTATTCACGTGGCTATAACCTAGTATTAGGACCTGATCAACCCTAGGATACAAGGTAAGTAGTTATGTGTGCTTAACGTCACAATAGGGATATAGTACCTACGTATGAATAACCATTTGTTCATCATAGAAGAGCTGCCCATTTAGATTGTGGTTAGAGTTAGCAATAGAAAGTTCAGTGAACACTAGCTTACTCAGAAGCATGATTCGTGTCAGAAGCAATGTTCTTGAGATATTATAAGATGATCCGGGGTTGAATAAGTGATCACAAAAGAGAGACTTCTATCCCAATTAGCAGTACCTTAGAATATCTAAGATTGCACATCTGTTAATGTTAAGGCATAGCATAGTGATTTAGTGGTAGGATATTGCTTTAGTTAGACCAACTAGGATTAAGAAAAGCTGAGACGTTCCTTTATTGGGTAAACCACTTTGTTCATGTACCTAGGATTCTATCCATAAGGTCGTTTAGACCTTTCAGGTTAGCGTTGGGAGTAGGGATACCTGTCTTAGCCAGAATCTTCAAAGCCTAAACTTTTAGTGACAAATCAGTTAGGTTCACAGCCAGTTGATTGAGGTTTAGTGTTTATCCTAGGAAGTTGAACTCTTGCGATAATTCCCCTTCAGAATTCTATTCTTCATACCTATCTTTACTTTTATTGTTTAATTACTATTTTATCTAGTTAATCTTAATCTATCACCTCTTGTCACTAGGGTTAACTATATAGGCACTTTTGTCCCACATTACTGAATAAACATACAAAAATACGTACCTGAGTTATATTTACCACTTACTCGTTAAAAGGAAGACAAGTAGGTGAGTTATAGCTTGGAACCCCAGCTAAATATAAATAATAAAACAAACCACTACTCCTCCTTGTGGTAGCTGATTCTGACGTGCCGCGGCCTAACGACACCGCGAAAATAAAACCGTCTATTTCGGACATATCAGCATGTATACACTGTACATATATATGTGTGCATATATGTAAATATATACATACGTGTATATGTATATGTATATATGTATGTATATGTACGTGTGTATGTATGTATGAATGTGTATTATGTAAGTTATATAAGTTAGTAAACTTAATAATAAAAGTAATAAGTGTATATATGAAGGTATTTCGTATGCCCGAGAGACATATTAAATTAACGTGGCTAATATGTTTTGATCCAAGTCGGGTCATACCCAATAACAAGCTTACCGATACCTTATTCGTATTTGATCTTAACGATTGGATCATTGATTAAATACGCGACACTTGAACTTTAAGAAAAATAGTTTTCTGAGATATTACTTGATGTGTATATATATATATATATATATATATATATATATATATATATATATATATATATATATATATATATATATATATATATATAGATTATGGAATAATTTATATAATATGGATTTAATTATTTATAGGTTAAATAATTAATAATGTTATGTTACATTTTATAATTGGTTTTATATAAAATGTACATAATTAATATGCAAGTTTATAAAAATGTAATTTTATAAAAACTAGTTTTTATAAAATTTAGTTTTATAAAAACTATTTTATATTATTACATGGAAGTGGCATGGGAGTTGAAGTAAGCATGCATTTGTTTATTAGTTACTTCCCATGCCTTAAGCATATTTACCTAGACATGTTGGAGACTACACACACATGCAAATACATCTAAAACACATCAAAAAAACTGCAATTCTCTCCTATATTCTGCTGCTGAAACCGTGGCCTTTAGGGGAGGAGAAAGGGTTCTTCATTTGGTTTTTGCAAGCTCATTCAAGTGTTAAACAAAATCCTAACTAAAAGCAAGGGTGTTGGTGCATAATTTTGGGGTATAACAACTTGAGGTTTCATACTTTAGGAGCTCCATTCATCATCATCATCTTCATCATTTACCAACAAGCTTGGAGTAGGTATAATCCTTTTCTTGCTTGTAGTATGTAAGTCTGTTTCACAACTTGATCCTAATTGGGATTTAACTTTAATTGGTTAAAGTATAACAAGTTACAAAATGGTAATTACATGCTTCTGCTATAAGTTTGATTCTTAAAATGTTTTATGTATTATGAACTTGTTAAATCCCAACAATGGTATCTAGAGCCGAAGTTGTTGAAATATGCTTCGAGATGGTTATTAAACTCACTATATATTTTGCATTTTATGCACATGCATGAAAGTAAAATGCAAAAATATTATATGTTTGGGTGGGTTTGTTGATTGGCCAAATTTTAGGAGGTTCCAAATGGGTTTTGGAACTTGCCATTTGGTCATTTTGTTGTATGTTAAAGTTCACAATCTTGCTTTGACCTTGTGTTTGGTTGCATGCTTGTTTGGTTGATTAATTATTCATTTGGTATGTAATATTAATTATTCTTTTGGCATGTAATTTATTTATTCATTTGGTTATGTAATTTATTTTATATTTGGTATGTAAAATAGATTAGGTTGTAATTTCATTTTTTGGAGAAAAATGTATTAGGATATATTTTGTAAAAAAAAATGATGAAGATGATGAAGACTTGAAGAACACAAGAAGAAGCATTTAGATGCAAGATTAAGTGGGAGATTTAAAATCTCCTACTTTGTGTTATAACCCCTAAACCGGTGGCATTTGTTTTCGGCTAAACAAATGTCTACCAAATAGGCTTGATGGTGAACATATTGTTTTGCATGCTTGGTTGTTTATTGTATAATTGTGGATTGTATGTTTGTATGCTACAAGTTAATCACACAAGTTAACAACAAGAAAAATGACAATTTAATTGGTTAAATTAGACATTATTAACGACATGCAAAACGATAATTTAATTGGTTAAATTAAAAATGGCTAAATGAATTATAATAATTGGTTATTAAAACACATATAAAATGGTTTATATAAATGTAATGAAATTGGCTTTATTACATAACTTGAAAAATGGATTTTCAAATAAACCATACACTAAATGCATGTTGGTGTATGGTATAATAGTTTTATTAAACTAGAAATAATGAAAACTTAAAATCCCTTATTAACAAGGCAAACAAGTTAAACGCCATCCTTTTGTGTGACGCTTAAAAATAATTAGGGAACTCATAATGGGATAAAGGTCACCTAACTATTATGAGCAAACTAATATGATTAAGGTGAATTTCGCACACTTGTGGGATAAAGGTCACCAAACCACTTGTATGTTAAATTTACACGTTTACACAAGTAGGACGACTTGATTTGGGAATCATGAACTTAGGGTCACCGAAGCATGAGGAACAAATAGGCGTTGATGGGATAAATATGCCATGCAAAAGGATTGCATGATCCCATAACTTAGAAGTTGCAAAAGGATTTCAATTGTCATATATTGACTACCTAGCTAAATCAAATGACGGGATAAAGGTCACCTAACTGAAATTTGGTTTACCGTTGGATTCTAAAATTTAATAAATATCAAATTGGATTTAAAGGGTATTGATTGTTAAATTAAAATTAATACTTAAACAACTTTGTTAAATTTTGTAGATGGCCGCAAATAACAACAACATTCCAAATGCACCAATCAACTTTAACAACCTATCGTTGAGGTCAATCCTTGAAAAGGAAAAACTTAACCATACGAACTTCATGGATTGGTTTCGCAATCTAAGAATAGTCCTTAAACTAGAGGATAGGGCGTATGTGTTGGAAGACCCCATTCCCGATCAACCGGACGAGGATGATACGGAAGGCATGGCTTATTGGGAGAAATATTGCACCGATTCGGTGCAAGTTTCTTGCCTCATGCTTGGGACTATGATACCAGAACTCAAAAAGGATTTCGAGCATCATAGTGCATATGACATGATCACACAATTGAAGGAGATGTTCCTTCAACAAGCTTGTGTCAAGCGCTTCGAAATGGTTCGAGCGCTTCATGCATGTCGGATGGACGACTCCCAATCCGTTTCATCTTATGTCCTTAAGATGAAAAGCCTTATTGATCGAGCGAACCGTCTGAACTGCAACGTGTCTAATGAATTAGCCACAGACCTTATCCTTAATTCCCTGTCAAAGAGGTTTGACACATTTGTAATGAATTACAACATGAATGGATGAGATAAGAGCATTGGCGAATTACATGCCATGCTTAAGACGGCCGAAGTGAGCATGGGTAAAAGGGCTTCACCCATGTTTATGATCAATGAAGGTGGGTCCAAAACCAATAACACTTCTAAGCCAAAGATGGCTAAGAGGAAAGGACCCGGCTACCAAGGCAAGGGCAAGGGAAAGGGGAAGATGGTTACCCCAACCAACAACAATAAGAAGCAAAAGGTTGATGTAAAGCAAACCCCAAGGAAGATCCGTTCTTTGGTTGCGGTGAGATGGGTCACTGGAAACGCAACTGCCCGGTCTACCTGAAGGAGTTGAAAGAGAAGAGGGATGCAGGGCAAACCTCAGGTAATGTATATATGGTATACATTGAGCTTAGTATTACTTCTTCTAATACATGTGTATTAGACACAGGATGTGGAACTCACATTTGCAATTCTATGCAGGGGTTCAAAAGAAGTAAACAAGAAGCGGGAACATCAAGTCTCTACATAGGAAATGGAGCTAAGGTGCACGTAGTAGCTCAAGGAGACTTTATTTTAAAGCTTCCAAGTGGTTTGGAGCTTATTTTGAAAAATGTTTTGTATGCACCCGATTTATCTCGAAACATTATTTCTGTATCCCGTTTGAAACAATGTGATTTTATTCTTAATTTCATTAATGATGATATCCATGTTTCTTTAGATAATGTGTTCTATTTTAAGGCTTCGCCTTTGAATGGTATTTATGAATTGGTTCATGATGACACATCATACAATAGCTCAATATACCATGCAAACACCAAGAAACTCAAAAGGGATTTGAGTGATTCCTACTTATGGCATTGTCGCCTTGGTCACATAAACAAGAATCGAATGCATACACTTCAAAAGAATGGACTTTTGAAATCAAATGAACTAGACTCATTTGATGTATGTGAATCTTGTTTACAAGGCAAAATGACTAAAGCACCTTTCAAAGGGACCTATGAAAAGGCTAAAGACTTATTGGGATTAATACATTCGGATGTATGTGGACCCTTTAAGCCCATAACTAGGAATGGTGAAAATACTTCGTTACTTTCATTGATGACTTTAGTCGTTTCGGATATGTCTACTTATTAAGACACAAGGACGAAACTTTTGAACCATTCAAGGAATATCAAAACGAAGTATAAAATCAACTCAATAAGACAATCAAGGTACTTCGTACCGATAGAGGAGGTGAATACCTAAGCGATGCTTTCCAAGATCATCTTAAAAGTTGTGGGATTATCTCGCAACTCACTCCTCCTGGAACACCCCAACTTAATGGAGTTTCTGAAAGGAGGAACCGAACCCTAATGGATATGGTTCGATCTATGATGGCTAGAAGCTCATTTCCTCTATCATTTTGGGGTTATTGTCTATGCTCCGCAGCTCGTATTCTAAATATGGCCCCAACCAATAAAGTGGAACGAACTCCTCATGAGATGTGGTTTGGAAAACCTCCATCTCTATCATACTTAAAGGTATGGGGATGTGAAGCTTCTCCTAAGCGTTACGTCCCTAATAAGTTGAATGCTCGATCCACGAAGTGTATCTTCATAGGATGTCCCAAGGATGATATGAGATACTATTTCTAAGATCCAACCGAGCAAAATGTATTTGTTGCTCGAAAGGCTGAATTCCTTGAAACTAAGTTCCTAATGGAAGGAAATAGTGAAAGGAAGATAGATCTTGAAGAGGTTCAAGATCAATGATGATACACAATTGGTTGACAATAGCACTCAACATGAAAATGTTGAGAGTGATCAAATGGATGATCAAAATATACAAGACGTTTGCAGATCTGGTAGGATTAGTAATCCTCCTGAGAGATATGGGTTTCTCATGGATGGTTGCTATGTGGTTGATTTGAATGAACCAACAAACTACCAAGATGCTTTATCAAGGATTGATAAGGATAAATGGCAGGAAGCCATGAACGCTGAGAAGCAATCCATGTATGACAACCAAGTTTGGGAACTTGTTGAACAACCTACTGGCTCAAGGCTAGTTGATTGTAAATGGCTTTTCAAAATGAAAAACTGACATACATGGAAACTTGGATACATATAAAGCTAAACTTGTAGCAAAAGGTTTCACTCAAACTCAAGGGGTTGACTATGATGAAACTTTTTTGCCTGTGGCAATGCTAAAGTCTATTAGGATATTACTTTCCATTGCTGCTCATTATGATTATGAAATATGGCAAATGGATGTCAAGACTGCTTTCCTAAATGGACATCTTGAGGAAGATGTCTATATGGTTCAGCCTGAAGGTTTTGTTGATCCGAAGTGTCCTAAAAATGTATGCAAGTTAAAGAAGTCAATCTATGGATTGAAACAAGCATCTAGAATGTGGAATCATCGTTTTAATGAGGAGGCCAAGAAATTTGGCTTCATTAAAAATGGTGATGAAGCTTGTGTATACAAGAAAGCTAGTGAGAGCACTATCATGTTCCTTGTATTATGTGTGGATGATATATTATTATTTGGGAACGATATTTAGCAATGCAAGGTGTTAAAACTTGGTTAAGTAAATGCTTCTCCATTAAGGATCTTGGAGAAGCACAATACATTTTGGGGATTGGGATCTACAAGGATAGATCCAAGAAACTGATAGGTTTGAATCAAAGTGCATACATTGAAAAGATCTTGAAAAGGTTCAAGATGGAAAACTCTAAGAAAGGTTTGGTACCTATTCAAAGAGGAACGCTTCTCAGTTCATCCCAGTGTCCTACCACGAAAGATGAACAAGAGAGAATGAAGAAAGTCCCGTACGCATCTGCTATTGGGTCAATCATGTATGCAATGATATGCACTAGACCGGATGTGTCATGCGCTCTTAGCCTGACAAGTAGATACCAGAATAACCCAGGAGACAGTCATTGGATTGCTGTCAAAAGTATATTGAAATACCTTAGGAGGACTAAGGATATGTTTCTAATATATGGGTCTAGTGAGGAGGAACTCTCTGTAAAAGGTTACGTGGACGCAAGTTTCCAAACTGATCGAGATGATTCTCGATCACAATCCGGTTATGTCTTCACGTTAAATGGAGGTGCGGTCTCTTGGAAAAGTTCAAAACAGGATGTTGTTGCACTATCCACTACAGAGTCAGAATACATTGCCGCCTCATTGGCAGCTCAGGAAGCTGCATGGATGAAGAAATTCATCGATGACTTAGGAGTAGTTCCTTCCATTCATTACCCTCTTGAGATATTTTGTGACAATGAGGGTGCGATTGCTCAAATCAAGGAACCTCGTGCTCACCAAAAGACCCGTCACATTGAGCGGAGATTCAACTACATAAGAGATGAAGTTGAAAAGGGAAAGATATGTATTCGCAAAGTTCACACAGATCTTAATATAGCGGATCCACTCACGAAACTCTTACATGGTGCAAAACATCAAGGGCATGTTAGTGCATTAGGGCTTCGATATTCTAGTGATTGGTTGTGATCTGTTTTAAGTATTGTAACGGAACGAAATTGTTCAAACTCATTAATATAATTATGGTATTAATTTATTTTGAGTCAAGTTCCTATTTTGTATATTTTATCCATGAATAAGTAATTATTCTAAATTCCGTAGTCGATCATATTTGTGGGAACAAGTGTGAGGTTTAGACTATTATGAACTTGTATTGGTATACATTCACGGGATGAATGTGGGGCAAGGTTGCAACCAAGGTTCATAGATATTTGTGGGATACAAATATTGGAAGACCCACCCTCAAGATTTACAAAATGGAGCCTTTGTGGTTAATCTTGAGTAAAGGCGAATATCATTGTATCTTCTAACCTGAGATACATATTGGATTCAGATATTTACCAAGTATTGTGCCTTGATTCTTTCCTTCGCTATTCTGAAATATGGTAGTTCATAAGGAGGAGCTCAGGTATAATGCTAGGTATATATTTAGGACATATGTAGTCAAGATGGAATTTGTCCCTCTTATTCGTTGAGAGTCAGATGTCTAAGGCCTGATAAAGTTAAATCTAAAAGAGAGTGATCACTCTGTATCTCTTGGATTTAACATGACATCTAGGACGAAAGGATAAAATGAAAGATTCACCTATTCATATTCGAGATGGGAACTCGAAAGGGATGATGTTATTGAATGGCACAAAGTCATAACATATTGGGGGTGATGGACGGTCGTTAGGTGGTATCCATCACTTGCATTAATTTCTTATGTTTCTCGTGCAAGTTGGAGATTGAAGGTATTTCGTATGCCCGAGAGACATATTAAATTAACGTGGCTAATATATTTTGATCCAAGTTGGGTCATACCCAATAACAAGCTTACCGACACCTTATTCGTATTTGATCTTAACGATTGGATCATTGATTAAATACGCGACACTTGAACTTTAAGAAAAATGGTTTTCTGAGATATTACTTGATGTGTATATATATATATATATATATATATATATATATATATATATATATATATATATATATATAAATTATGGAATAATTTATATAATATGGATTTAATTATTTATAGGTTAAATAATTAATAATGTTATGTTACATTTTATAATTAGTTTTATATAAAATGTACATAATTAATATGCAAGTTTATAAAAATGTAATTTTATAAAAACTAGTTTTTATAAAATTTAGTTTTATAAAAACTATTTTATATTATTACATGGAAGTGGCATGGGAGTTGAAGTAAGCATGCATTTGTTTATTAGTTACTTCCCATGCCTTAAGCATATTTACCTAGACATGTTGGAGACTACACATACATGCAAATACATCTAAAACACATCAAAAAAACTGCAATTCTCTCCTATATTCTGCTGCTGAAACTGTGGCCTTTAGGGGAGGATAAAGGGTTCTTCATTTGGTTTTTGCAAGCTCATTCAAGTGTTAAACAAAATCCTAACTAAAAGCAAGGGTGTTGGTGCATAAGTTTGGGGTATAACAACTTGAGGTTTCATACTTTTGGAGCTCCATTCATCATCATCATCTTCATCATTTACCAACAAGCTTGGAGTAGGTATAATCCTTTTCTTGCTTGTAGTTTGTAAGTATGTTTCACAACTTGATCCTAATTGGGATTTAACTTTAATTGGTTAAAGTATAACAAGTTACAAAATGGTAATTACATGCTTCCGCTATAAGTTTGATTCTTAAAATGTTTTATGTATTATGAACTTGTTAAATCCCAACAATATATATGTATCATCTTACACTTATATATATATATATATATATATATATATATATATATATATATATATATATATATATATATATATATGTAACATCTACACCTAATATATATATACCATATAGTTATGAACACATACATGTATAATAATAATAAATAATATATATGTATGTATCACATAAGTATAATTATATATGTAACATATAATGATAAGATACATAATAGTTGAATAATTAAAGACTAATAATACTATTATTAGTATAACTTATACACTTATTTATATGGTAACACTTAATTACACTAAGTATATTATCACTTATATAAATATAACTTTTCTTGAGAACGGTCACTGTTAATATAGTTTGCTATATTAATAAACAAACTTTATGTCTATTAGACATTAACTAATCGAACATAATATCTCTAGGTTGAGATCTCCGTGTTCAACACTCCGATCATATAACGTGCGTGGAATATCTGTCTGCTGTTAAGGTGAACTTCATAGCCCCACTTTTTAACTGTTTCTATTACTTATTTTGAACTTTGGGGTGAGACACATGCTTGCTTTCAAACTGTTTTACGCTTAGACACGAGTACCTGAAAACTTTATTTTGATTAGTTCAAACTGTGCTAACATGCTTTGATTCATGCTAAATCCCTACCATGATATCGTTAATTGCTACGTATAAAGGCAAGCTTAGTTATTGTGAATAGCGCTATTGAGAGTGACGTCTCTATCCGGATGACCGTTGGTCAATGTATACATAATAATGATTCATGACACGAACGTGATGTGTAAGGCGATATCATATACACTAGCACTACTACCGAACTGATTAATCTTTATAATTAAATCTTGTGGTCTAAAAACTTGGTTATTATTGATAAACCTATGTTGTTCACTCAACCATTTTGGTTGACACTTTTAGCATGTTTTGTCTCAGGTGAAGATTGCTAAAGATTATTTGCTATTTGGACTTTGCTGCTTTTGGAGTCCGCATATCATCATTCATATTATTGCATTAGAACATTTTAGATTACATTTAAATTTTAAGGAGTCATTTGTAATGACTTCATACTTTCCGCTGCTTATAATACATTGGTTTTTAATTAAAACGTCTCATATAGAGTCGTTCTCGTTTATACATACTTGTGTTATATTGTGAAGTCATATTTCCCCTGCCCTATTTGGGGGTATGACAGAGTGGTATCAGATCCAGGTTGTTATAGAGAACCAGGATTGCATTATATGTGTGCCTTATGTGTTAGTTAGGTGTCTTAGCAATCTATAGGACTATAACATTTCCTGTTTTAGTTCTAGTACTTTTTCCCCTTACATTTTATTCGTGCTTTTGCGTCATCCTTAGAACCTACCTAATTATCTCTCTTTCTTTTCATTTAGGATGTCTCGCCTTAACCCGATCGTCATTTCTGACTCCGAGGGATCCTACTCTGAAAGATCTGTCCGCACACCGGCTTGTGGACCCGTTTCCCTGCCATTTTCACCAACTCACCCAAATTATATCCCTGCTAGTCCACCACACTCTCCTCATTTGGAAGAATCCCACACTAATGCTAACTATGATGGGAATGACGAGGAGGAAGAGTTTGTGGAAGAGATGATTGAAGAAGAAGTGGAAGAGGAGCCTTCTAAGGAAGAACCCGAGGAAGAATCCAAGTCCGAGCCCTCTGTTGCCTTACCTCATTCTTTAAAAAGAAAGGAACCCGAAACATCAAGAACCGAGAGTTCAAGTTCATCTAAAGAACCCCGTCTTACCACTGTACCCGTGCTTTGCACGAACTCTGTTGAACATGCTAAGGTAAAGAGTGATTTACAAGAAGTGAAGATAGAATTTGGTAAGATAAAGGAACTTCTTGATGGACAATTTAGTACGCTTGAAGATCAACAAGAGGAATTGTCAAAATACTCGTGTGATGTGTATAACATCTTTAGAAAGACTGCTAGGAGACATGATAGAGAGATTGAGCTTCAAGATCAAAGGATTGAGGAACTAGAGAAGGAGGTGCAGTTTCTCAAGGATCTTCTGTGGGAACATTTTCAAGACCCAACCCCCATCACCTAAGAATTTGATCTTAGGATTTCTTTTCTATTTCCGTATTAGTTTTCGTTCATTGTAAAGGCTTTGCCTAAACCTACTATCTTAGTTTCGTTTCGTGTTTATTCTAGTTTCATTTCGTGTGTAATAAAAGATGTTAGTTATCTTTGTGATGTTTAATGAAATTCAAGTGTTTTTAAAACATCTCGTTATTTCTCCTATCTATTTTCCTAATATATGTTGTGTGAAATTTATGCATCATTAAACAAACTTATAACTTACTAGCACCATAACTCCTCGACTAATACTGTTGTATGTGTTGAAGGTGAATGGCTCAACCAACTCGTGGCGCTAACGCTCTTCCAAATGTCACTTTGACTCCCGCACAATTTCAACAACTGTTGGCTGCGGCGCAAGGCAATGGCAACAACGGCGCACCGCGAAACCTTCCTCCTATATGTTCTCATCAAAGTGTTATAAACTACCCGCCCCTACATACAAGAGTACTGAAAGACCTGGGCTCAGTAATATAGAAATGGTGAATGCTGATCTCATGAGCTACACCAACCGATTTCAAGAATTTGCTCTCATGGCTACTCCCGAGTATTTAGGAATCCAATGCTACATCAATGGGTTACCTGAGGAAGTCCAGAGAGATGTTATCTTGACAAACCCAGACACCATACAAGAAGCTGCTTGCATGGCAAACTATTTCATCGACAAACATAAGGAGAAAGAAGGTGCAAAAAGGAAGAGAGAAGGAATGGGGCAAGAAAATTCTAAAAGCAAATTCAACAAGCTTTATAAGGGAAAATTCAACAAGTTGTATAAGGGAAAACGTCCTTATTGCAAAAGATGTGAGAGACATCATGAAGGATGGTGTAAGGCCAAGTGCACCAAGTGCAAGAAGGTGGGTCACGTAGCCAAGAATTGTAGAGTTGTTATTCCATCAACCAAAACTCCAGCCACAAAGGCAAATGCAACTGTTCCTACTTGTTATAAGTGCGGAGGAGTAGGGCATTTCAGAAATAAATGTTCGAATAAGAAGAAGAACGAAGAGGCACAATGAAGAGTTTTTGGAAACCACTAGAGATATTTAAATTTCTCATTTTCTTAGTATTCTTTATGTTACCGTTTAGTACTTCTATAGTTTGGAAGATTTCGTTAAGTTTCTGTAATACTCTGGTTATTTTATTTTAAATGAATGAATGATGTTATTTTCTTTCCTTTCATTTTCCATTGAATTATTCGCCTCGAAGAAGATGCATATTGACTAGATGACATAGTAGTAACCTTATGGAGTGATAAAAGTATGATTTAGAATAATATAATGACACTTGATCAACGTAATTATATTATGATAAGTCATACAGAAATCCTAATGGATCATGATGGGAATAAGATTTAATCAACCTTAGGACCATTGTGTACCATTACATACTCCTTATCACTATATTGTCAACTAAAAATATCAACCCTAGATATTAGATATCCTTCACTTGTCAATTATCCACGCCCGGTGCTGTACCTATTGCATAGGTATCATACCGTTTAGCTCCATCCGAAATGAAGGAATTACCCAGCCAATCCCAAAGAACTTTTGGAAAAAGGTTTCATTCGTCTTAGCTTGCCTCCGTGAGGAGCACCCATTCTATTTGTTAAGAAGAAAGATGGCACGTTGAGGATGTGTATTATTTACCGAGAACTCAACAAGCTAACCCTCAAGAATCGTTATCCATTCCCGCTTATTGATGACCTACTGCAAGGATCAAGTATCTATTCGAAACTTGATCTTAGGTCGGGTTATCATCAATTGAGAGTCAAGGAAACCGATGTTTCTAAACTACTATCCGAACTGGTTGTAGACACTATGAGTTTCTTGTCATACCTTTTGGTATAACCAATACTCCTGCTGTATTCATGGATCTTATGAACCGTGTATGCAAACTTTATCTTGATAAATTCGTAATCGTTTTCATTGATGACATCTTAATCTATTCCAAGAGCGAGAAAGAGCATGAGCAACATCTGCAATTGATTCTAGAGCTCTTAAAGAAGGAACAACTGTATGCCCAGTTTTTCCAAGTGTGAACTTTGGCTACAAATCGTACAATTCCTTAGGCATGTAGTTAATAGTGAAGGAATACATGTCGATCCTATAAAAATCACCATTAATTAGAAATTTTCAAAAACTAGTCATGAAGGAAGTCCATAAGACTAGATATTCTAATCACCTAGGCTCTTTTGGCTAAAATTTCATACAATATTAGCTCTCACTCAAGTAGATCTCCACTTAATTAAGTGTAAACTTTGCTTTAACAAAATGTTGACCGAATGGTAATATTTTTAGTCAACACTTCCTGTTAATCAAAGTTCATACATTTCACACTTCGAATCTTAAAAAGTGTCTTGTTGATGACATATCCGTTATTTCCTTGAATGATCTTCGCATTAATTGCACTTCACCGAAAAACCTATAGAAGTTCTGGATCGTGAGGTTAAACGTTTGAAACAAATCTCTATTCTTGTTGTTAAGATCCGTTGGAATTCACGAAAAGGCCCAGAGTATACCTGGGAACGTGAAGACCAGATGAAGCAGAAATATCCTCATATTTTCTTAAACGTTGATGCATCCGAGAAGTCTTACTGAAACTTCGGGACGAAGTTTAAACTAACGGGGAGGTACTATAACAACCCTCACATTTTCGTTCTGAAATTACCAAAATACCCTTAAAGTTTTTCATCTGTTCCTCTGAGTAATAAATTTAGGGTTGTTATCCATTTCGACCAATGAGCTAAAATTTATGCTTGCATTAAATTATCACATTTATTATTTAAACCCTAATATAATTTAAAACCCTAAACCTAACCCTACCTATTAACTACTAAACCCTAATCCCATTTAATATTAAATATTAAACCCTAACCCTAATCCTAAATAAATAATATAAATAATATGTCATAAACTAAATGTAACATTTATATGAATTAAAATTTATAAGAACTCATATGAACTTAGTAAAATTTGTAAAAGTTAGGGACTAATAAATAAATAAAATGTAATTAAATAAATGTAACCTTAATAATAATAATAATAATAATAATAATAATAATAATAATAATAATAATAATAATAATAATAATAATAATAATGATGATAATAATAATGATAATAATAATAATGATAATAATAATAATAATAATAATAATAATAATAATAATAATAATAATAATAATAATAATAATAATAATAATAATAATAATAATATATAAAAAACATAAATAATTACATAATGTCGTTTAAAAAAAAATAAATAAATAATATGTAGCAAGAATAATCGGCTGTTTTAGATTGTTTTAGAAATTAGGGGAATGTAAACTTAATTTCTAAGCTTGTTTAATCCTAGCCCAACACAAATTGTGTTCTTGATCTCCAAGTAAGTTGAGTGCAATTATGAAACAAATTGAAACTATAAAAGGCATCATGATTTCCAAGATAATAACCACAATTAAACCTACAAATTCCTGCTGAAATAGTCGACTGGTATCCTCCTGCATTCCCTCTATTTTATGTCGACAACATCCATCAAAAACCCCTACCTGCAGTTGACAAATAACCCACCAAAATAGTCTGCAATCTGCCATCTTCTGCAGCCTGTTTCTTGCTGCTATTCAGCCCCCATTCGCCACATAAACAGCCTTGTACTTGTTCGATTTGTTTCTATTTTCTGTTGGAGTTCGTGACCCTCAAACAGCCTGCACAGTGGTCCCTGGTTGCTGCATTTTCTTCTGACTTGTTGCTGCTGTACGTGCTGTTTTCTGTTGAGTCAAAACAATCCAAGAAACCATCTGTTTTGGGTCGTCCTTGCTGCTGCTGCTGGTTTCTGTTCTGTCTCGCATCACCATCATTATCAATCCTTAGGCTTAACCTTCTAAAGGTAGTCCTAAACCCTAGTTTAATCTTGTTTTAATCTATTACTTTTAAGATGATATCAAGCATTATGTTTAAGTATTATTAATGAATTATGAATGTGAATGAATAAACATAATGAACATGATTAGTTTGTGAATTAATGAAAAAAGGATAAAAGTATGATTATGAATATCATGTATGAATAATTATATAAGTATTACATTAAGTATGATCATGATTATTAAGATCATGTTGTAATGTTATAAAATCAAGTATGAATTATGATATAGATTATGAAGATGAATAAGTATGATTAAAAAGTTTAGGTTATGAATATGACTTAGAGTATGAACTAGTAATGAATGTCATGTATTGATTATGATTAATATGATTAGGGTTAGAAGAATTGAAATATGATTATGGTTATACATGAAGTAGTGAATAAGGGTTACAAGTTTAGTATGAAGGTTGTAATTAAAAACTTATGATTTTATGTTAAAGTTATTAGTTTAAGATTATGATAAAAGGTTATGATAATGGATTAGTAAAGTAATTATGATTATGGTGTACGTGCATGCATGCATACGTGCGTATGTGCATGTATACATTGTACATATATATGTGTGTGTATATGTAAATATATACATACGTTTATATGTATGTGTATATATGTATGTATATGTACGTGTGTATGTATGTATGAATGTGTATTATGTAAGTTATATAAGTTAGTAAACTTAATAATAAAAGTAATAAGTGTATATATATATATGTATCATCTTACACTTATATATATATATATGTAACACCTACACCTAATATATATATACCATATAGTTATAAACACATACATGTATAATAATAATAAAGAATATATATGTATGTATCACATAAGTATAATTATATATGTAACATATAATGATAAGATACATAATAGTTGAATAATTAAAGACTAATAATACTATTATTAGTATAACTTATACACTTATTTATATGGTAACACTTAATTACACTAAGTATATTATCACTTATATAAATATAACTTTTCTCGAGAACGGTCACTGTTAATATAGTTTGCTATATTAATAAACAAACTTTATGTCTATTAGACATTAACTAATCGAACATAATATCTCTAGGTTGAGATCTCCGTGTTCAACACTCCAATCATATAACTTGCGTGGAATATCTGTCTGCTGTTAAGGTGAACTTCATAGCCCCACTTTTTAACTGTTTCTATTACTTATTTTGAACTTTGGGGTGAGACACATGCTTGCTTTCAAACTGTTTTACGCTTAGACACGAGTACCTGAAAACTTTATTTTGATTAGTTCAAACTGTGCTAACATGCTTTGATTCATGTTAAATCCCTACCATGATATCGTTAATTGCTACGTATAAATGCAAGCTTTGTTATTGTGAATAGCGCTATTGAGAGTGACGTCTCTATCCGGATGACCATTGGTCAATGGATACATAATAATGATTCACGACATGAACGTGATGTGTTTAGGGTAACTTATGGTTAGTGTCGATATCATATACACCAGCACTACTACCGAACTGATTAATCTTTATAATTAAATCTTGTGTTCTAAAAACTTGGTTATTATTGATAAACCTATGTTGTTCACTCAACCATTTTGGTTGACACTTTAAGCATGTTTTGTCTCAGGTGAAGATTGCTAAAGATTATTTGCTATTTGGACTTTGCTGCTTTTGGAGTCCGCATATCATCATTCATATTATTGCATTAGAACATTTTAGATTACATTTAAATTTTAAGAAGTCATTTGTAATGACTTAATACTCTCCGCTGCTTATAATACATCGGTTTTTAATTAAAACGTCTCATATAGAGTCGTTTTCGTTTATACATACTTGTGTTGTGATATTGTGAAGTCATATTTTCCCGGCCCTATTTGGGGGTATGACAACTATTTTTAACAAACAAATGATATATATATAATACATATAACATAACGAAAATTAATATTTTTATCTAACAAAATGAACATAAGAAACATATATATATATATATATATATATATATATATATATATATATATATATATATATATATATATATATATATATACATATATATATATATATACATATATATATATATATGTATATATATATATATATATATATATATATATATTAATATTATTAATATAAAAAGAATATAACTACTAAATTTATATATATATATATATATATATATATATGTTCGATTACAACTATGTATATTAATAAATATACAAATGATATAGGTTCGTGAATCCGAGGCCAACCCTGCATTGTTCAGTATCGTCGTATGAATATTTTTACTACAAAATATTGTATTGTGAGTTTCATTTGCTCCCTTTTTAAATGCTTTTGCAATATATATTTTTGGGACTGAGAATACATGCGCTTTTATAAATGTTTGACGAAATAGAAACAAGTAATTGAAACTACATTATATGGTTGAATGATCGAAACCGAATATGCCCCTTTTAGTCTGGTAATCTAAGAATTAGGGAACAGACACCCTAATTGACGCGAATCCTAAAGATAGATCTATGGGCACTAACAAGCCCCAGTCAGAGAATTTGAACTGCTTTAGTACTTCGATTTTATCATGTCCGAAGGGAGTCCCGGAATGATGGGGATATTCTATATGCATCTTGTTAATGTCGATTACCAGGTGTTCAATCCATATGAATGATTTTTGTCTCTATGTATGGGACGTATATTTATGAGAAATGGAAATGAAATCTTGTGGTCTATTATATTATTGGAAATGATTGTTTATGATAAACTAATGAACTCACCAACCTTTTGGTTGACACTTTAAAGCATGTTTATTCTCAGGTATGAAAGAAATCTTCCCCTGTGCATTTGCTCATTTTAGAGATATTACTTGGAGTCATTCATGACATATTTCAAAAGACGTTGCATTCGAGTCGTTGAGTTCATCAAGATTATTATTAAGTCAATTATAGTTGGATATATTATGAAATGGTATTCATGCCGTTAACTTTCGATGTGAAGAAAGTTTGTCTTTTAAAAACGAATGCAATGTTTGTAAAATGTATCATATAGAGATCAAGTACCTCGCGATATAACCAAATGTAATGTATTCGTCCAGATGAATTAGGACTGGTCATTTCACATATTGTCAATTATAACCCCAGTTTCTTACATAGTATAGTATAACTATCTTATAATGTAATTTATTTTTATTTACGGAGTATAATTTATAATAGAGCTATAATTTTAACAATTACAACCTTGTAGAATGTCACCTAATATATTTAGTTTATACCTTTAAGCCGGCTTATATATGCCGTTGGCAACACAACAAGTAGGGCTCATTGATGCTTAATAGAGGCCAGCATAGATGTGTCTTGTGCTAAACAACGGTTAAATCAACGAGCATTTGTTGGGATTTGTCTTAACATTGTTTCTTCTATAAGATACTATTTACTATAATGATAGTTTTTCAATATGTAAAAGAGAAATCTTAACCAATTATATCTGACATAATCTAATTGTAATCCAGAAAATACTTTACAAGTAGTAATATAATAGTTTGCTTTTCAGAAAAAAAACAAGTAGTAATATAATAATTTGCTTTTCAGAAAAAATTGTAATCCAGAAAATGGTTGATCTTTTGATATTTTTACAATAGGTTTCATGGTTAAGTCTTATTAGAAGCATATCTTGAGTGACCATGGTAAAAAACAATCGCGAAATAAGCATATGTTTACCCATTAATTGTAATTAGAAGGCCGAATCATATTATCCCAAAACCAATTATAGTGGTTATTGTATTGATGCTCAACAGTTTCGAATAGTACTATACCTCCTATAAAAGGGAAAGCTTCTAATTGAACGTTTATGCAAATAAAGGTACATAACAAAATGGGTGAGGTGAAGCTTTTCTGGACATGGTCAAGCCCATTTGCTCAGAGGATTGTTTGGGCACTCAAACTAAAAGATATTGACTATGAGCTAATCTATGAAGATCTTGAAAACAAGAGTTCTTTGCTACTAGAATACAACCCTATTCACAAGAAAGTGCCTGTGTTGATTCACAATGGAACACCAATATGTGAATCACTTGTGATTATTGAGTACATTGATGAGACATGGAACACAAGTACTCATCGTCTCTTACCTGATGATCCACTTGCCAGATCCAACGCACGGTTTTGGGCTAAGTTTAATGATGAGCAGGTAAATTACCTCGTTATATTTCGCTATTGTAAGCTAAAGTGGGGTGCTTTAGTGGCCATTTTCGACCATTTTCTTTGCCACCCCAAGATATTTATACAGGGTTGTTCGAACATGTGAGATATCAAAACCAGTGGCGAATGTAGCAAGTAGTAACCGAGTCCTTCGACCAAAATTAATTAAAAAAAAAGTTAAATAAAATACTACTAAAATTGTATAGCACAACACCAAATTTACTAAACAGAACCCATATATTCTTATAATTAGTAATTTTATGGAAGTAAATAGTTATTCTTTAGAAATTTATTTTACAAAGTTTAACTCAAATTGTATAGGATCTCATTGAATTTTGATCCTAGAATCGCCACCGATCAAAACGCCTTATAACTAACACATGGCGAAGATTTGATAAATATATTAGATGATTGTTCTAATTATTTTAAAAGCAATTAACTTTTTTTAACTATATAGCAAACGATATAACCTATCTTTGACGCCATGAATTCCTCACAAGAGGTCACGTGTTCAAACTTCGCTAACAATATATCTTGTGGCTCAGAAACGGGACACCAGATAGCCTAATTAGGCCACATATACTCCCCGTCCCCCGGTAGCTTGAAGATGAAAAACTTTATCTGTATACGATATCATTGAGCAACCAAATACCGATGCTTCTGTGTTACATTGATACATAGATAGCTGTATATAAACCTTATAAAAATCATTACACGTAACTTTAACCAATGTAGGTGATGCCATCAGTACTCAATATTTATGTCAGCGAAGGGATAGAGCAAGAAAAGGCAAAGGCCCCTGCCTTAGAGAACCTAAACATTGTTGAAAAACGGCTAATCGGAAAGAAATTCTTCAGTGGCGAAACACTTGGATTCCTAGACATCGTGTTTGGATGGATCGCAAATCATCTTGAAATAGTCGAAGAAACAAGTGGTGTAAAACTCTTAGATGAAGAAAAGTTTCCACTAATTTCGGCATGGAAGGATAGATTTTCTGATATCCCGATCGTTAAAGAAAACAAGCCAAATCGAGATATGCTGATTACCAAGTACCGGTACATGCGCGGGTACATCTTATCCCAATAAACGTCTCATGATCATGTTATGATTATGATAATAACGCCAACAAACAGTTCGTTCTTGGGAGCTGATATTTCCACTCATGAAATTGATAAATCCACTAATAATTATGCATAACATGTATGTACAGTACAAATGTTTAATGCATGAGATGAGTGGATTTATCAATTTCATGAGTGTAACTATCATTATCCTTCTTATATTTTTTGTTGCAATACTTTAAGCCGTATCTTACAGTGTCCAAATCTAAAAATTGTTTATGTTTAAACTGAATTTGAATAAGACATAAAATGTACTCAATGTGATTATAGAAATACTCCGTTTACATGTAGTATAGTTTTATTTCGTGAAGTTAACAATAAGAACATAAAAAGATTATAACTTGGTACAGTCTGTACGTTTAAATGAAACAGTGTTCTTATTCAGATCATAACCTATTAAAAAGTTCATCTGTGCCAAATTCCCAAAGATGACAACACCATCTACAGGTGCAAACGCTAAGCAGATCGAATCATTACTCAATCGAACAAATGTGTTCATTGGGTCCAACTCCAAATCCGCCCCATTAAAATGAACCACCATAAATGGAAGATCCTTAACTTCTGACGTGTTGTAACACAAGTTTAAATTATTTTCTACATCCGGGCTAATTGGTTGGGTATTATTCATCGAACGTCTAACTGCCAGCTGTAACTCGTTGTAGAAACTTTCAGGAATCAATGTTAGTGAAGTTCCTGAATCGATGATTATGTTACCCTCAATAGAATTAGGTTTTGTCATGTAAAATTCAACACGTTGATTTCCAACCGTTATGCCTTCGAGATTTAGGTAGTAAAACGTGTCGGGGGCTCCTGAAAAAATTGGGGTCGAAACGACCCCATCTCCAGAAACATTTGCCACGTCACCAAAATACATTTTACTCGATTTTTCCACTTGAGAAAACATTTGCACAAGACAATACGAAAACTTTCCATTAATAGAAGGTCCCATTTGGGTAATGAGTGAAAAAGGCCCCCTTCCTAACCCAATAATCCCACTTTGATAATCACTAAACATTCCACCATTTCTATGCCCACAACCAAAAACCACATTTTTAAAAGCGTATGAATCGTTCGGACTAGCAGAATTCATCGTAAGCGTTTCAGTCGCCAGCTCACCAGAACTAAACGATAAATCTCCATACACAACTAGATACAAACACGTGTTGTCTAAATCGAAGCAAGATCTAGTTGGAACCAACATACACGTGGTTGAATCACACGTTGTTGTGTTATAAGTTGACGAAACGTTAGGTCTATAAATAGGAAGCGTTTGATCGTAACAATAAGAACATGGTTCACATTGTGTCCATATAATATCACTTCCTGTATCAGCAACACCTATAACTTGTTGAGGTGGAGTACCAATTGATATCTTCATAAGATAATTAGCTATTTCGGGATTTGGATAAATACTAGTTACACCCGAAGAAGAACGCATTGTATTAAAAAGCCTAGCACGATCAAACGAGCGGTTTATGGTAGCAACCACTCGTAGTGAATGAGTAAGTGAAGGATCATAAAAAGGAGATGTTGGTGAGTCGCGATGAATGAGTTCTGTCGTAAAGCTTACCCTAGTGCTATCTGATCGTACGAGTGTAAGTAAACATAAGATGTACGACGAGTTTATCAAAAACGTTTTAACAGAGAACATTATTTGTTTTGTGTTGAAGAAGATATGATTTTGATTCATACACATTTATGTTAAGAAAGCGTGATTTATAGTTGAACTTCTTTTCTTTCATTTTTTGGGTATTATCCCCTGTTCTTTTGAATAGCAGAAACAAAGCTTTAGTACCTACCATATAGTGGATGATGAATGCACGGCAACGTTAATTAAATGTTTCTAGCAATGTGCATAGAGTTCTTTAGTTTCGTTAGTAATTGATGATACTTTCATGGTATAAATTGATCTTTTTAGTCCTTTTCTTTACCAACCACTCCTTCGACTTAGATTATAGTTTTAGGAATCTTTAATAGCTACAATCTTTATCAACTGAATATCATATTCACTCACTAATATTTTTTTACATTGGTTCATATGTATAGGTCAACTCAAAATAATAGCATGAATATTTCAGGTTTATGAAATTAAGATTATATATATATATATATATATATATATATATATATATATATATATATATATATATATATATATATGGGCAGGATCAATGGGGAAGTAACCAATCGGGGGGAAGCGGGGGGAAACAAATTTTGTTTTTTGGAATTTTTTTTTCCGGCATCAAGATCACACGAAAATATGAACATTTAGAAGAGTCACTTCGTGATGAATGTTATTATTTAGGCGGGAAAACGACCGACAAAAATAACATTCAAGATAATATTGTTCGTGAAGAATATGAACGTTTTTTTCTTCATGTTTTGTGAAGTAAAATTTAGCCCGATTTAGAGTTTAGGGTTTAGGGTTTAGGGTTTAGGGTTTGGTGTTTTGGGTTTATTCCATAAACCCAAAACACCAAACCCTAAACCCTAAACCCTAAACTCTAAACCGTTCGTGTTAAAAACTCAATCTAAATCCTAAATCTAAACCCTAAATTTCTAAACCCTAATATCTAAACCCTATAAACCCTAATATCTAAACCCTAATATCTAAACCCCAATAGCTAAAACCTCATACGCTCTAAAAACACGATAATTGTTATATATTACTTCTTCGAGCGTTTTCCTGCCAAAATAAAAACATTTATCATAAAGTGTCTCTACTAAATGTTCATATTTTCATCCCATCTATAATGTTCGTGAACAAAGTTTTTTCAAAAAACGAAAAAGAAAAAAAAGTTTTTGCTTCCCCCCGATTGGTTACTTCCCTCTTGATCCTATATATATATATATATATATATATATATATATATATATATATATATATATATATATATATATATATATATATATATATATATATATATATATGTTGTTAACTTATGCACAATAATGCTATCAACTACAATAATGTAGGCTGCATTTTTGGAGAACGTACGTGAAGTGAGTTATGGTTCAAAGAGTATTTATATTAAAGAAATGTTACCGTAGTTTGTTCAGGAGTTCACTTCATTTTGTTATTACTACCTAGCTTCTTGCTCATATCTTCTCCTTTAACTAACAGCTTTTTGCAACAAAATATTAATTTATTCTCATGTTTAACTGTATGTAATAAATTCTTGTTAATTCTGAACACTTGGTCAATCATATATGAGAGAGTGATGATATATATACTACATATATATCCACTTTTCTTTATATTTATTAATAAACACACAAACTATCACAGATTATAGAATTGTTCACATATGTGTAGATATGTTTACCTTAAAGAATTGTTCACAGATGTGTATATATGTTTACCTTAAGGGGGATATGAGCTCAAGACCTAACGATTATGGTCGGCTTGATATCGCTAAACAAATTAATTGCCTCTTCAGTCGATGTAAGAATAATTGCATTGGTTGGTCCTTGTGGTATACATATTTCCAAATCATTCGTCTTTGTACTTTGTTTTTTGCATTGGTAGTCCAAAAGCTACTGTGCGTTGAGTCTCTCGTTCCATTAATTACATTACTACCGTTATTGAAGCAATCAAAACACGCTTTATTTTTATACAAAATTTATATTTTAATAACTATGTTCAAGAAAAAGTATAAGGTATTTGGTCATTCATGTATATCTTAACGCTGCGAATGTGTGTAAACTAAAAGGACCAACCATGCAATTACCTCTTCTTACAGGTCTCATCCGAGAAACGTCAATTTCGGTCTCTTAGAAGTATTGTTTTCAAAATACTTTAAATTGGTTAATAACTATGCAGAGCTTAACTGACCAAAATTAAGACGTTTGAGTCTGCAAATTGTTTGGGATGTTGACTTTTGATTCTACAGATTGTTTTGGCCCATATTTGAACCTGTTTTCTTTGCTTCATCACGAGCTATAGAGGCTGAAAGTATTCCAAGATCATGATTTAAAAATGTCAAAGCAGATTCACACTCGGATATAATTCTTGCAACGGAAGACGGTTGACCAGATATTGTTTCAGATGATCCAACGGCCACCGCAGCATGTGAGTCACGTAGATTTCTCAAGTTCCCTAAGAACTGCCATACAAAACACAAATCTACATACAAGTGAGTGAAGACAATAAAGGATGTAAGCTTGAAACAGAAAAATATACTACAACATAATTTAATTAATCTTTTTCTCTGTCGTTAAATGTTATGTTATATAACATAACCAGTTTGACCCCTTAGTGGTAACACATCATCCAAATCGACCATTTGAAAGGTAAATGGCCCAAAGCAAGATATACATATTGACAAGTAAAACTCCCATATTTAATAAAGACAAGAATCAAGATAAGTAAGAAAGCTAGATAAACATCAAAAGTAATAAAAAATAAAACAAAACATTTGAAAAAAAAAAAGATCTCTAACAGGTTTCAAATAACTTTACCTTCAAGAGCATCTTGTATGCGTCTAGTAACCGGTTTGCAGCTGGTCCAAAGCCATGCAACTGTGGTACCTCCATCATATGTGTCCAAGGTCGTATTTCCTAGAAGAAATATGTATAAAAACAAATATTATTATGTCTGATATACAATCTAAATATGCACACATTCTTGGTTTCTGTATCGGAAACGTTCAGTTTTTCAACAATCAATCAAGATTAAAATAAATAAATAAGCTTAATCATGACTGAAGTAGGGAGATTAATAGATCAAATCAGAAAAAAATCAACCTTGGTGTAAATTGTGTTGAAGGATCTTGCAGTATCTAAAAAAGATTCTAGATGTGCCCTCAGCTTCATATCCACCTCAGCATAATCCTCATCAGGGTTGTACGAATGCTGGATTTAAATCACACACAAATGGGTTAAATTGACTCCCTATTCCAATGTTTCACGTAGTAAGGAGCTGAAATTAACCTTTGATGCTAAATCATCAACCATCTCTTGCAGACTTGATAGTCTACTAGATTGAGTAGCGAGTTGTTTCTCCAAATCTGATATGTCTGGCCTGCAAATACATTTTCCTTTTAGATAAATTATTTCCAATTTAAGGCGAACTCTAGAGAAATAGTGGTGTAATTGTGAGGTCAAAATCATTTGAAAAAAGTAGTTGCATAAAATTCCAGAGCATAATCAAAGTTGAAAAAAGATGAAATGATTTCCATCAGACTACCATTCTTAACTTACGACACACACACACACACACATATATATGATCCTTAGTGCTGCATATGAATTTATCATTTATGTTTATAAGATTCAAATGCTCTATTGTGTTAAGCTCTGCAGCCTCAACAAGGATCTGACATAAATTTTATTATACATGAATGTAATGAAAGCACTATGCGCCTCTCACAGAAAACTCCAACTATTTTTAAATATAATTTTAAAAGAAATGGTGACAGGTAGTTTCTGATGAGAATAACAAGTAAGGGTCAAAAGAATCTTACAATGGATATATGGATTGAATTTGCACATCAGCCGGGAACAGTTTGCATTCATCCGAGAAAATTTGAGCTTGTTTTTCAGCAATAGAATCTATGAGTTGTATGTCCTTTGCTACCTGTTCATCAACACTACAAAGAGACAACGGGTTCAGATATCATAGGTAAGTTGTAGAGGTGAAAAAAGGTGGTTCGGGTGGATCAGAAAATCGGTCAAAATGGGTGATTTTGTATGCGTCAAGTCAGGTTGGTGGGTTGACCCAAAAACACTTTTAGTCAATACCATCCAGAATTTTTATAATTAGTGGGTCAACAATGTTTACAAACATTATCTAAGTTTTTTAATATGATGGTCTAGGAAGTTTATGAGTTAAAGACTGACATTGGCAACCATCTACCCATTCAACCAATTTAACCAATATCTGGTTAAGCTAATTTTTGAATTGACCCATTTGACCCATCAAAGATAAAACATAACCCGACTCTATCATCTGTGAGTGGGTGGAGCATATGAGTCAAAATTACCACCCATAGTAACTTGTAACTTTAAGTAAAAGGACATTGAGAAAAGTGATACGAACCTCCACTCGGGATTATCAGCATATATGCTAGCTTCGACAAGATCTACAATCAGACAAAGCATCTCAGTTCGTTCCTCATAACTTCCTCTTCCCTATAGCCAATGATTAAATTTAAATGGAGTTCAAAGAAACCCGTGTCTCCGATTACCAGTACAATATACAAAAATGGGCCAGAATGTTGTATGGGAAGGTCTAAACTCGAGAAACTAAATCTACTAGAGAAGAAATATGGTGTAGACCTATTGCCATTTTTTCAGTCTTACTTTGTTTATGCGGGCCTAAAGTTATGCTGCGTCATCACATACGCACAAAGTACACAGTCCTGAACGACTAAGGGCAACATATGAGTTGATCTTTCATCGACCAACTTGAGGTCAGTCAAGTCGACTTGCTATCGAGTTCAAATTCAAGTGTTAAAACAAACCTCAAAATATATAAAGAGCTAAGAGATCGAAAAGAGCTCAGCTCATTATGTATTTTGAGCTTGGTTTTACATCTTCAGATCGAGCTTGAACTTTTTAAAACCGCCTCAATATTATATTCAATTTTCTATTAAAGTGACATTTTAGTAACAAGTGAGATTGTAAAACTGATCCAATTAATGTCGTCAGTCGTGAGTACGCTGAAGAGTACGTAAACCTGTACAAACATCCATCAACTTATATGGACAAATCATAACTACTACATCTTTCATGCCGGCCCAATACGAAATTTGCAGTACTCAATGTCTATAGCAAAAATCTCAAATCAGTTGTCTTATTTTATCACTTAGGATTTGAGAGTGGCATAGTGACACACACTCGGCTTAGGTATTGCTTTCATGGATGCTGACATATTCCAAGTCGTTCAGTTTTTAGGAAAATACAAAACATGAACATCAATCTAGAAACTAGGAAGAGTATAGTTTGACTTTTATAAGGCAGTAAAACCAAACATATAGATACACACTACACAGATACATTTACATCAGCTTTATATAGTTAAGTCTTTAAGGTTTGAAACATTTTCCTTTTAAGATTGACAAACATATTCACCATTATTATGAATATGAATAGTTTACATAGTAAGCAACCAAATACAATCACAAATCATAACTTTGATGTACTAAAACCATCCATAAAATCACATCCAAGTTAAAAACTACTCACTTGAATAGCTTCCGTATCTATGCTAGTGGTTATGCCAAGAAACTTTGCAATCTCTGCCAAATCTGTACAAAAGAAACAAATTCTAGGTTATGTAAGTGTACAAAAATTGAAATAAATAGGCTAAATTTCAGTAGTTCGATGTAATTCACTTGTCTATCTCCTTAAAAGAAAATCTCAACTTGAAATTAGGGCATGATATTGTTTTACATATAACCTCTTCTATTGGGACTATCACATCAATAGCTAAGTAACTAAGTACTAGCTAATGTTTCTTCTTAATAATGTACACAAATACACGTTCTTCTTCAGTCTGAAGATTTTCTTAGGTTTAACATTGAGTTGTAGCTCAGCTGGTAGTAGCCTGCCTCTCTTAGCGAGATGTCGGGAGTTCGACTCCGCTAGACTACAACATTGCACTCAATATTATCCCTGACCTGAATTATCCACCCAGGTCGTCTTTTGCTTAGTGCGAGGGTAGTGGGGAAGGGGGAGGGGGGGTGTTTTACCGGTCACGCCCTCGGATTGGTCCGGATTTCCTCCAAGGCAGTAGGTAGTTGGGGGCGGGTTATGCACAGCAAGTGAGATGACACACATTATGTCAATCAAATTAGCACACTTATCCTACTTTCTAAGTCACATTGCCACTAGTAATTAGCAGTTACATCTTAACTACGCTAAAAATAATACGGAGTATAATAGTAAATCAACATTTAAAAGACAATTACTTACATTGAATCCGTGAAGTTTCTTCATCTCGAACCATTGCATCACCTTGCAAATTCTGTTGAGAAAATGGGGATTTATCACCTAATAACCTGCAATTAATCAAGCATCAACTACAATTCACAGAACAACATGAATCTATGGATATTAATGTAGATATATATATATGTAAAATATTTACTTGAAAAAGAGCCATTCGAGAAGTGAATAACGTTCCATGCCGGCAAAAAGTAGAGATTGAGAAGGTGCATTTGCCCTAGGGTAAGATAATAATGTTAATTTCCTTTGTATTTCTTCCATTTGCTTTGCTGCCATTTTTATGTTATTAATGAATTGAGTTTAATTTCAGTTTGGGCGAAAAATCAAATTGAATCGAAGTCCGTAGTGGTTTTGGTGGCTATGTTGACTGAACATAAAAAATGTGGGTAACTATAAGATGGACGGGCCGGGTAATCAAATGTTTAAAAATGGTTGAGTCGCGGCATCACGGGCAAATGAGGGTTACTCCGTCGGTCCAAAATTTTATTGTAACTAAACAAAAAATACGCAAGTTAATCCCAATTTATTGTAACTAAACAAAAAAAATGGCGTGGTTGAGTCGCGGCATCACGGGCAAATGAGGGTTACTCCGTCGGTCCAAAATTTTATTGTAACTAAACAAAAAATACGCAAGTTAATCCCAATTTATTGTAACTAAACAAAAAAAAATGGCGGCCTCACAATTTGGTCTCTAGTGACATTTTTAATCCCAATTTCGTTCCCGTATTAAGTGAGGAATTCCGGTAGTATGTCATATTTCCACGGGGAGTCCAAATCATTAACGAATGTTTAAAATTTCGTCAAAATTCGTCACTCCAGGTAGGGATGAGATCGGTACAGGTACCGTACCGTACCGTACCGTACCATACCGATACCGAAAGTAAGGAAAATCAAGAACCGAATACCGAAATCGGTACCTGATTTGCTAAATTGTAACCTTTATTTATGAACGGATTTGAGTTGTTTTGTTACACGAATTGATTTATTGTATATATGGTGTTTTAATGAATTCGGGTTGATTTCACACATATATAGGCAACTAGTCCTATCCGCGTAGTTTAGTTTTATAGGTAAATCTGATTCGTTCCACAGGGTGATGGAGTGTTTAATGGTTTTTTAATAGTCTTTGATGTTAAACTAATTTAAGGGAGGTTTTGGATTAGGAATTTTATAATATAATATAACAATAAAAAATAACTTAATTAAACTAACTTACTTGATAATCAAAATTACAAGGTTACAAGATTTATAATCATTAAATTAAAAGTGAATTAAATGAAATTACACTGTTTATGATAATACAATTATATTGTTGAATGGTAATAAGTAAAAAAAATAACTTATAATTAAATGAGAGTGTTTACTTAAATGTTTTGCCTCTAGATTCATGGATTGTTTTGAGATTAAGCCCGATTAAAATGTTTTTATATATAACTTATATTTTCTTTCGAAATTATAAAGTTTTAACTAACTAAATTAAATCTAATTTTCATCGGATCTTATTTAGATAGTTAACTATACCCCCAAGTATTTAAATTGAGACCTAACCTAGTTTTGACTTTCACCAAAACCTAAATCGTAACGGTTTCCCTTTTTACAATTTCATGATTATATAACTAATGATATTACCCAAACCACCGAACCTTATTTCTAAATTGGTGTTAGTAACTTATCCATAAGTTCGTCTAAACCACTTTTAGTGTTAAAGCTTAATTTATATTAATAGAAATAACATTCGCTATTTATATCTAACAAATTAAGTGATAAGGATTAAATATCTAATCGTATAACAATGGTTCTTTTAGCTAGACACAATGTTAAAAATACCTAGATTACATTTTAATATTTACAAATGATAACAATCTATTTCACTAGGGCTCTACATCTAAGCAAACACTATAGGTATTTAGCTACTCATTATAACAGGATGAACATAAAAATATAAATATACAAACATAATGATAACAATAATGATAATGATAAAAGATGATAACAATAATTTTAATAGAATAAACTTACAAAAATCTTCACTTTCATTAACTTCAAATGGTAGAAAATTACAATAACAACACTCTTGCACTCGAACAATAATACCCTTAATCACGAACAATACACCCTTGATATTGAAACTATCCTAATTCTTGAACTTGAAAATTAATTCGGAACTGTAGTAAAATAAAAAGTAAATGATACGGAGTACTAAATGGAAGTAGGATACTAAAACATGTTGTATGTAAACGATTAAACATTGTTGTATGTAAACGATTAAACATTTTGAAGTTTATTTGAAGTTAAAACATGTTGTAATTAAATTATGTATGATAGTGTCAAGTTGGGTCATTAGATTTGGGTCAAAGTTTCAAAATGACCGAAGGTGGATAGAAATCTGATGATGTGTTGCATCGCATCAACGCTGATAAAAAAGAAAGTTGGTTGTTATTTTTTCGAAAATGAGTCGAGGTCGTTGCACATGTAAAATACATGTAAGTTCAATTATCATGTTTTATAAAAACAAACAGATCAAGTGATTGTAAGAAAATGTAACATAGTTATGCTGACCATCGATATTTGATTAATTAATTAGATTAAACTTTAGGTATTTGATTGATTAATCATTATTTTTATTTTTATTTTGAGAGAAGTGAACATATATGACCTCTATTATCTAAGTTTTTCAAAAATTAAACATGATCTATTAAGTTGTGAACTTAAGCAAAGTGAATATAATTTATTCTTTTTAAGCGAGTAAAGCCTCTTATGAACGAGCACATTGGCTCCCCTATAGAAGGTAAAACATCGGGTAATAGAGCTTCTCGAGCGCGAGACCTGATACCGAGTGAATTGCAACTGATCGACTAAAAATATGAAATGAAAAAAAAAAAAAAACATTTTGAATGCAAAACAAAATTCAAATTGTGCCTTTTTTTTTTATATAAAAATGGATATAGATGGACGGTGGGGTATAATGTATATTGGAGACAAACTGCAGTCTACAGCATGCCTTTGCGAACCACTTATTACCATTACATTCGATCTTATTGTCCCTTCAAATCATTAAATCACTTCATTATTATACATTGGCTTGGCGTGCAAACAACTTTTGCTTTCTCTCCCCTTTGATACTCATAAAGTCAAAACTAAACTCTTATTTAACTAAATAAGCATGTAATGCACACATTTAACCACATTTAATTTACTCCTAATTAAAACAAGTATTACATGCAAAAACTCGAAATAAAAAAAAGTACTAGACAAACCAAATTTACTAGGTTTCATGTGTATCAAGAAGAAAATATCAAGTAACAGGATTTCTAGGCACATCTAGATCTCGTAACAATGTCACAACTTGTAACATATTTGGCCTTCTTGAAGGAAAATCATCAACACATTGCAATGTTATTTCCAAAAACCTTGCTATCTCCTTCACATCTCCCCTTTCTTGTTCGTCAACATTCGATAACAGTTCTTGATCAATCACTTCTCTCGATTTCCCTTCGCGGACCTTCATTTTAGTCCATCCGACTAAATTTGTGTCACCAAAATCATCTTTATCCGTTGGTCTTTTCCCTGACAAAAGTTCCAAGAATACGACTCCTAATGAATACACATCTCCCTTTGCGGTGCACCTAAAGCTTTGGTAGTATTCAGGTGGGACGTATCCGGGAGTACCAGCAAGTGTACTAACACTAAGATGTGTATCGAGTGCATTAATTAGCCTTGCCATACCAAAATCCGAAACATGAGCCTCCATTTCATGGTTTAGTAACACATTGCTTGATTTCATATCCCGATGGATAATGTGAGGAACACAATTGTGGTGTAAAAAACATAGTCCTTTTGCCGCACCTCTCGCTATCTTTTTTCTTTCTTCCCAACCCAAAATCATGTAGTTGGATGCACCTTTTATGGATCGCCGATGTAACATTTCATCAAGACTACCAAACTCCATGAATTTATACACTAGAAGTCGTTCTTCGCCAATCTTGCAATATCCTAATAGTGGTACTAGATTTTTGTGGTTGATTTTTCCTAGAGTTTCCATTTCGGCCATGAACTCACGATCACCTTGACAACTCAAACGAACGAGTTTCTTGATCGCTACACTTGATCCGTCTTTTAGTTTTGCTCTAAAAACTTCTCCAAAGCCACCGGAACCAATGAGGCTCTCTGAAGAGAACCCATTGGTTGCCTCAATCAACTGCGAAAACTTAAGTTTCCGCAGTTGTCTTTGAAATGTGGCAACGTTAATACTCAATGGCTCTTTCTCTTTTTCAATCTTCCATGTTGTAGCCGAACGAGAAGCTTGTAATCTCTCTAACAATTTTTGCTCTTCAACCACCTTTCTTTTCACTCGCATAGCTACAACCCAAACGACTAACAAACAAGCTATCGCAACTAAAATGAGTATTCCCATTATAACGTTGTTAGCCCAAGTTTTAGCCGACGACCGCCTACCACCACGACCATCATATCTTCCACCATCATCCACTATCGGATTACTCATTGTGCGGCATTCAGGCAATGGGACACCACAAAGGCCTGAATTATTTGCATATTGGCTCTCGGGTAGCGTACTAAGCTGCCCTCTTGCCGGAATCTGCCCCGTTAACTCATTGTTAGAAAGATCAATTTGAACCAAAAATGATAGATTCGAAAACGCTTCAGGAATATGACCTTGTAGTCTATTATGAGATGCATCAAAAACACCCATGTTCTTTAAATGACCAAACGTATCAGGAATCTCACCCGATAATTGATTATGCGACAACACAAGAACTTGTAAAGCAATCATTTCACCAAATTCGTCCGGAATTTTCCCACTAAGATCATTATACGAAAGATCAAGATACTCTAGAGTTTGATATTGCGTAAACAAACTCAAAATAGCACCCGAATACATTCTTGTAAAGTCACAAGTTCTCAACGTTGGAACTTGTAATAGTCTTTCAGGCCGTATTCCTGCAAATTCGAGCAAACCGCCAATTCTTTTGCATGAATTGCCAATATTCCTAACGAAAACGATCGTATTTCCTGATAGAATACCAATCAAAGGTTGTGATCCAACACGCCTTCCAATTCTAGGTGGAATTTCACCAACTAGTTTATTACTATTCAAATCTAACCAAACAAGGCTGCTACAATTTCCTAATTCTTTCGGGATCTCGCCACTTAAACTATTATTTGCTAATTGTAACACTGCAAGCCTCGATAACAAACCAAATTCAGGTGGGATTTCACCAGAAAGTGAATTGCTTGTGAGTGAAATCCATTCAAGATTACTACAATTCAGCAATTCAACTGGTATTCCACCAGAGAGATGATTGTTATTTACAATTAGATCCTTCAAATTCTTCAATTTTCCAATTTCTACCGGAATATTTCCTTCCAACCCGTTGTACCAAGCAATAAATTGCTCTAGATTTTCTAGATTTCCGATTGCAGCCGGGATTGTACCATTGAGGTAATTAAAGCTCAAATCAATCGTCTTTAGCTTCCAACATTGCAATATATCGTCTGGAATTTGGCCAGAAATTAAATTATCCGGTACTCGAAGTTCTTCCAATGAAGAATCTTTAGAACATATCCCAGATGGGATCGTTCCTGAAAACATATTTGAGCTCAAGTCCACAATTTTTATCTTGTGGCACGAAGAAATCGACGCTGGAAATGGTCCAGAAAGTCTGTTATTGCTTAAAATTAACCGCTCTAACGAACCCATCTTTTGCAAAAAGGAATCAGGCAATGGACCAGTTAAATTATTGTTGGAAAGATCAAAAACACGAAGCCAAGAACACGAAGAAAAAGAATCAGGAATCGAACCCGTAAAATTATTATTCGAGAGATCGAGTTCCAACAATGATTCACAAAGATCACCCAAGTCATTAGGAATCAAGCCAGTGAGTAGATTGTGTGAAAAGCCTAAAATTTGTAAGCTTTTTAGGTTCGTTAATGACTTCGGTAGCTCACCGGTGATAGAATTATACGAAAGATTCAAGTTTTTGAGATTGGTATAATTTAAAATCGCAATAGGAATGTTGCCAAAGATGTTATTTGAAGATAGATCGAGAACTTGAATTGAATCATGATTCGAAACAAGGCTTTCAGGAATTAGACCGGTTAAATTATTTTTAGAAAGATTGATGACAACAAGATTCTTGAATTTGACCAAAAAGTTATTATAAATTGGCCCTGTAATTCCAGAATTGGATAATATAATTTGTTCCAACCCTGATGGAAGTTGAAATAAAGAAGTGGAGTTGATGAACAAGTGTGGGTTTTCTGATAAATTCAAGATAGTTAACATGTCTAAAGATGAAAAAGGGTCGAAAGAGACAAAACCCTGTAGATTTGAATCGCTTAGGTCGAGTTGTGTAACTCGATCATTGGTGCATGTGACACCATGCCATTTGCATGGTGTCTTGTTGAGTTTCCAGCTTGAGAGGACTTCATCCGGGTCATCTATCATGTCTTTGAACTCGAATAAAGCGTTTGAATCGGTTTTAATGGCGGTTGAAGATAAATAAGGGTTTGGTTTATGTATGGAAGTTGGATTTAAAGTAGTGGAAGCTTTGAGTAAGGAGGTGAGGAATATGGATGTAAAGAAGGAGAGATGTACCAAGTTAATTTCCATTTGAGAAATGAGTTGTAGTAAACTTGTGCTTGTTGACAAATAAAGAGAGACAAAAGGTGATATATAAAAGGTTATAAAATAAAAGTATATATTATATGTAAATATAAAACTAAACAACTAGTCTATCTATTACGGAGTATCTATTACATTACATTTGTATTTGTATGATTAGAAGGATATAAATAAGATTTAAGATTTCGCATCAAATACCATCTCATTTTATTGACAAGTGAAGTGGAGGATGACATGACATTAAAATCACCTTGATTATGTCGTAATGTTTTGAGTTTCTAAGTCAAACATTCTCTTTTTAAAAATGCTATTTATATTTCAGCTGTAATCAAATCTAGTCACTTAGAAAAATCATTATAATTCAAATTTTCTCACAGTTTTTGTTATTTTGTTAATTTTATTTTACCTTTGATTTACTAGTTTTAACCAGTAAATACAAGTGATTTACAAAAATCAACTTATAACAGCGTTTTTTTGTAGAATTAATATTCATAATTATAAATGATAGAAGTAATTATATAATATGGCGGTCCTCTCTACGTTCTTGGGTAGATAATTGATCTTCTTTCATTTGAACAGTGAGTTGTTTTTATAATAAGTCAAATCAAGAATCATACTCGAACTGGAGGAGCTAGTGGTCCGATGGTCCGGTGCTCGTGTGGTGGTTAGGTGGTCTGGGGCTCCGGTGGTACAATGGCGGTCCGGTGGCCCAGTGGTAGTCCGTTGATCCGCTGGTATTGCGATGGTCCAGTGCTGGTTCGATTTTTCTGGTGGTGGTCCGGAGATCAGGTGGTGGTCCGACGGTTTAGTGGTTTAATGGCCTAGTGGTGGTCCGTTGGTCCGGTGGTGGTTCAATGGTCCGGTGGTTGTTTTGTTGTCCGGTGGTGGTCCGGTGGCCAGTGGTGGTTCGGTGGCCTAGTGGTGGTCTTGTGGTTGTTCGGTTGCCCGGTGGCACATTGGTGGTTCAGTGGTAGTGTGATGGTCCAGTGGTGGTTCGGTTGTCTGGTGGTGGTCCGGAGATTAGGTGGTGGTCCAGTGGTCTAGTGGACAACTAGCCAGTGATGGTCCGTTGGTCCGGTGGTGGTTCGATGGTCCGGTGGTTGTTCGGTTTTCCGGTTGTCCGGTGGTGGTCCGGTGGTTGTCGGTGGTTCGATTTTTCTGCGGTGGTCCGTTTGTTTGATGGTGGTCAGGTGGTGGTTTGTTGGTGGTCTGGTGATTCGATGGTGGTCTGATGATTCGGTGGTGGTCCGATGGTTCGGTGGTTGTCTATTGGTTCAGTAGTGGTCCAATGGTGGACTTATGGTGGTTCAATTGTCCGGTGGTGGCCGATGGGTGGTTATAGGTGGTGGTGGTGGTGGGTGGTGGTTCGGTTGTTCGGTGGTGAGTGGGTGGTGTTGGTAGTAGTGGTGGTTGTGAAATAATTGAGTTTGTTAAAAATAATGGTTGAAATTTGAGTAAACAAATAAATGGTTGATATGAGAAGAGAAATTATTTTGATATCTTCATCAACAAAATGGTTCGAATTAGTAGTTGAAACCTATTTGATGGTCAAGATTCAATATTTTCAAAAATGATGACGGAATTATCACTTTCTTTTTATATACAAGTGGGATGGGATTATGAATGTCAATGGATCGGATATGCATCGGATTATGTCATATTCACATCCACATTCATATCCATTAACCAAAGTTTCATCCATATCTATATCTATATTCATTAAATTTTAATTCATTCACCCATTTCCATATCCGGTTAATCCATCAGTTTAATGGATTTTCAACAAGGGGTATTTTTTACTAACTTAATATGATACTATTAAAAGTCATAGCTTATTATAAAATTATGTAATTACTTAGTAACAGTCGTAACGTATAACCTTAATGTTCTAAATAACATACTTGACTAGTTTATCGTA